>NC_081203.1:25665878-25808378 GCF_902713425.1 Acipenser ruthenus
TAATTACATTTTGCACAGGTTAGTTTATCTTTACAAGGCAAAAGATTACATTAATAAACTTAATATAAACTGTTTCTGTCTGGAGAACAGCATCTGAAAAACAGGGGTGGGGTGGGGTATAAAAAATGTTTGTGAAATAAAATAGCATTGATCTAGTAGTAGTTAAGTGGTGGGTGGTCCTCTTAAAAAGAGTGCTTAATTGTCATTAGCTGCCCCAGGTACCAACATTGGAGTCTGGCTCTCATTAAGTTTGTTGCTGTCAAATGTAGTTCAGTGCTGGTAAAGCATTAATTTTGGGTGTCTATGGTATTCAGTCAAACAAAACACAACACTTACGTGGTGTTCCCTCAAGTTCTTGAAGATACCTTTCTAGCACCATCCGAGCCATCAGTGAGGGGGAAAAGTCCACCTTTAAACAAATTAACAATACATGTAAATAAATTAAGTATGTTAAATGTTCCCCACCCCATCAGTAGGCTGATATAGAAGCTATACATATTTTTTAATAGTAATAAAAAAATGCTGTTTTGCTCTTGGTTCTTTAGCACTAAAAAGGTATAACATTGGTGCCACACTAACTGCACTCACTATGACCTCCACACACTGCAAGTAGAGCGTGGCCTCAAAACAAATGATTGGGTATGGTTTCATCATAATTCGACAACTGGTTCCCACAATATAGCCTTAAACAACCTATCAAATCAGTTGCCAGAACCTTGATCCGTTTAGAACCTTCGCATAAACAGGTTGCCATGACCTAGATGCTGATATTCTCAAGCACATGCAATAGTTGGATGAAAATGTGACACAATGATATTTGTGAATTAAAAAAAAAAATGGTTCTGTAAATGCAGGTATTCTATCAATTTATTTACATATTAGGGAAATATTTTTTTGGGGAGACGCACTGTGTATGACAGACTCAGTAGCCTCATCCAGATGATGTCTCTCAAACTTAAATGGCTCAAAAAAGTTCTGTGGAACAATTTCCTTCATAATGTGTCATTACCCTTATTTCTACAGAATATGCATTCATTACCAGTCTGTGATCCATTAACCATGGTGACCTTTGTTCTTTGAACAAATTTCTAATTATAACAAATAAATTGGCTAAGTGGAGTCTTCAGCCTATTTTTACAAAAGTTATTTTTTTAAGAGGGGGTTGGGGGATTAAAAGACAGCTGTCCTGTGATCTTTGGAGTCACTGAGTTGTGGTGTTTCTTAAAATATAATTTGTACAACACTAGACTCATTCATATTCAAACTACTCTGGTTAGAATTGTCAAATCTGTGGTTTTGGACAGATTACAAATAAAAGAGCTTAAAATGAGAGGACGATCACTGGTCATTTTTTTTACTGGTAAAATATGGTTTACAAGTGTACAGACATGACCCTTTCTTGAATTTGAAAGTGAATTTAAGAAAATGTATAGAATACAGATTTAACAAGGACATATTGAATTAAATTACTGCATTAGAGGACATTCATTTTGACATTTAGCATAGGTCAAGCTGCCTTTCCTAGTACAAGTCAAATGATGGGTAAAGCAAATGTACACTTTTCTTGTATAACAGTAAATATGGTAAACAAGGTTAAAATTTATAAAGTATAGCATGCATTATAGAACCTATATATCTGCATTATCTATGTATTTCATTTGATACTGCAATACTATGTATTAGTTGTATTTTGATTGCAATTGTCAATATTTACTGTACAATATTCACCAATAAAAGCCCACATACTATAATGATTACTATAACTGTTTCTTTATTATTTATTTTTTATGCAAATTAAGGAGCGCCAATACATTTTTCTTTTTTAAGCTTAATTGGAGGATCCAGCACTGAATTTGCCATCAGCTTATTGCCAGATAGTAGCTTTTTATCCCTACAGTATTCCTTTATAAGAAAGCTGCAAGCATAAACTGCTTGCAACAAAGATTTACTGATGGTAATATTTGTTAATATCATCATAATTCTGCATACAAACTCAGCCTTGGAAGACTAAAGATGTCTATAATTATTATGGATAAAGACAGTCTTCATCTTCATTAAAGAGAATCTGCTTTTTTTTGTAAAATAATTCCTTCCTCTGTAACCTGCAGCTCTTTTACATTTGAGATACATCCTTGGATACCCTTAAATTCCCCAAGTATCAAGAGCTGCGTATTTTCAGTAACCCACATCAGAACTGACACTTGAAAAATGGTGAAATTACTGAAGGTAGTCCAGCCTGAATAAAGGACTACCTTATTAGTTCAGGTACTTGCATCTCCCTAATTTTCATATTAATCATGTGTCCATCTCATTCTGAAATAAGACCACCATGCTATACGTCAGAATTTAACATGTAAGTAAAATTTACAGGGCTTCAAATCCCACCTGGAAATAATTGGACTGAAAGACAACTAAGACTGGTTTTATTACCCCTTATGAAAATATTAAATAAACTATTCTTTGGATTTCATTTTTATGTATCTATAATATAAAGGCTCTGTAAATTAATTTCTGACCTTCATGCATAAGACTTACTTAGAATTAGAGTTAAACCCCGTTTAACATTCCTCTCAGATAAAACATCTATATGTAGTAGGATTTAAAAATTATATTTTATATTTCTCATCTATTTTTATAGTTCACCTCTGCTGGAGATATATGGTCTCATAAAGCGCCACCACTACATCAATTAACTGTCAGTGGACACACGAGTGCTTTGTTTAAATGTTAAGTAGCATAATAAAAAATGACAGTGAAATGGTTCATGGACAGTAATCAGGGGGCTGATTATTTCCCCAAAATCCAATACAGTATGCTGATTAAATAAGGACTGCATTAATCTAGCATCATATGTTTCAATAATGTAAACTTAGTTCAGACAATGTGGAACAATCTTACTTTGTACTCAGTCAATAAACATAAAAACATTATCGCATGTTAGCTTTTTAAGACTTCTAGGTATGACTGGAAAATGTTATTTTAAATTTTAAATGCGTTTTATTTTTTGTACTTAAAACACATCATTACAGACACTGACAGTACTACAAATTATCTCTGATGTTTACCAAAATAACATTACCAAATACGAATCAAATTTTTTTTGACAAAATAAAGCACTAAACAGAGATATTACAATATTAACACCCTGCTCCAGAACATACTTATTGATAAAAAATATTATTATTATTATTTTTTTTTACAAGACAGTATTTCACAATATGCAAAGATTGAATATCTTTAATGTTCATTGTTCAGTCATTATTCTCTTATTTCAATATGTTTAATGTATGACATAATATTACTTTTGTAAATGTTACCTTATTAGCCAGTGTGGATTAAACTCCTTTTTGTACATTAACTGAATTATCAGGGTTTGCAGACCATTCATAGCTCATTAAAGCCTTTGAGTAACTGAATGTTAATTGTTCATTTGCTGACTGCAGCAATGCACGAGAGACAACAGAGCTGAGGGAACCCATTCTTTCTTATTAATGTAATATGTAGAACTTGCTGCTGCAACACTTAATGCTCACAGCACCAAGCCATTTTTAATGCAAACACTCATTTCCCTGCCTGCCCTTATATTCCACTACAACGCAACATTAAAACAGTATATACTCAGGGGTATGCTCCTGACGGCTACATAAGCAGCTCTGCACTGCATCCAGTAATACAGCAAAATATTTTACACTGTACCAAGAATGAATAAAGATTTCACTTTTTGTTTTGTTTAACTATTATGAGCCGGATATTTTTTTACTTAACATGATCTTCATTGCTCTCATATATCTCAATAAAGAGTTCCTGTGTGCGTGTGTATTATTTATTTATATATATATATATATATATATATATATATATATATATACACACACACACACACACACACACACATTCTTTTTTTTTTTAATGAAAACTGCTGTGTACCAAAAGGTGGAAAATCAAAAAGCAAAAGGTAATTTAGGTACACAAAAATGTGAATAATTGATAAACATCTATTATATCAAAACATTTCGTAGTACAAGTCCTTCAGCTGGGTGGAAAAAGCAGTGCTGTAAACAAGCTGTTATAAACAAGTTGTATTTCAAAATATATTTTTAATTTAGTATTTTTAAAATGTATTTCAGGTTTTTTTTTTATAGAAAAGATTCATTTAAATATAAACTGGATTTGCTATAATATGTTTTTGTAAAAAAAAAAAAAGTGTTTACACATCTGCTTAGAATGGATATAGACTAATTATATTAAATGATTGGTTAATAGACGGGACTATTTGTCCAATTTTCCTAAGTACTAACAGACAGGGAAAACAATTTCAAATGTCCAATGTGACTTCAAAATTAGGTTTTTAGGCTAACTGCATTTGTTAGAAATTCACACACATTTAATCAAATGCCTTAAATAGAAAACAGAAAGATGAAAGGAATCGATTACCTCATTGGCCAATTCTAAAAGGACAGGGGCAGTCAAATTTTTCTTCACCTCACTCAGGTACCTGAAAAAAAAAAAAGACAAAAGAAAAAAAAACAAAGCCACATTGGTGTTGTAATGACAAGGGTAGACCAGCCTAGACATGTTAACGTCCCTAATGACTTTAGCCCTTTCAGGCAGATGGTATGCTCAACCTGGCTACAGAAGACACATGAGTAAAACTAAAACTACTCTCACTTGGCACAAAAAAAAAAAAAAAAAAGACCAGTACTTACCTACTCCAACAAAAACAGACAATATACATCACCGAGTCTGATACATACCTGGCTTTGATTTATATAACTGGGTTATGTGTGCATTATCCACTCCCTTCACACAAAACAGGAGATTAATAGACTAGATAAAGACCTATTATCTTATGCAAAAACACATTGTGCTTGTTTTCAAAAACTGTATTACAGATAATAATAACCTAGAATAAGTAGAGACCACAAATCTTTAGCGTAATAAAATTAAACATATTGACAATTATGCCATGTTGTAAATTCATCTTTGGTTTTAAATCACTGTAGTATTACAGCTCCCAGACGTAAACAATAAACATGACATGTTTCTATCTGCCAATAAGAATACACAATACTTTCATTAAATCCTAATACTGTACAACAGTCATTATTTAACATATAGTATTCATTTTTACAGTATATAATAACACACTGTATGGTTCTATGCAATTTAAACATTTACCTGGGTTCTTACAGATTTTTGGTAATGTGGCAACTGTAAACACATGTAATCAAGTATTTTTTAATGACCCTACCTTTATTCAATTTCTATTACTTACCTTAAATATGAAAGGCTGTAAAACATATCATTAATAACATATTATTAAATTTGGAGAAACCTAGAAATGTGCTTCTTCAAACTGTATATGCTTTTCAAGTGAATGAAACAAATCGTGGTAAACTGAGCCATTTAAAAACAATGTTCACTGCTTTATTAAAGTTGCAGAAATGAGCTTAATGACAAATTCCACGTGAGATTTCTAAATATAAATCAGAAAATGTATAAATCTGTTAGAGAGAGACTATCCATCATCCAGGTTTACATGCTTTAAGGGTGGTCCATTTATTAAGTCCTGTGGTACCCTCTAGTGGGATACGTAGGTCATACCTTTGGTAGTAGTTTTCAATCGCCTCTGCAGTGTGATGCCTTGCATGGCTTCTTTTGATTCGTTTCTGAAACAGCAATAAAAGATGGCAGGTCAGGTTCTCAATGAAATACAGCATTTGTTATTTAATATTTTTGATTAGCAAACCTTTGAAATTGTAAAGGTTGTGCAATTTAAAGTGATTGTATTGCTATACCAAGGCAACAGTGTCTCTATATCTATTACACACAGTCTGCCAGAGAGGTACATTACAGTATATGTAGAAGCTGGAAGGGTCATAGTAATTGAATCTCAATAAGTTTGCTGAGGGTTACATGAGTCAAGGAAAAACTTGTTCTCTCTCAGCCCTTGTATTAATCCCCCCCCCCCCCCCAATCTGATTCTGACCTATTCCTCTGTGCCCAACTTTAGCAATTCAATTGCCATTTTAACCAGGAACAACATTGCTTAAAAACAACTTTAACTTTAAACAAATTTAAAAACTACAAAAAGTAATTCAGTTGGGACATGCCACATGACTGACATCTGTCATCTCATGATAAATGACTCTATTTTCTGCCTCCCTTGCCTTCTGCCACTCCAGCACTGGTCATTTATCATCATCCCTGTCAGCCATGGAAAGCGGCAGTGACAGTGCAAGTCAGCAAACATTTAGCACACGGAACCATGCAACACAGGGAAATTATTATTGTCAGAATAATAATGGTTTAGCATAATTTATTACAAGTCCACCAAATAAGCAGAGGCTAGATGTTATTAGACAGATGGATGGGAAGGCTTGGCAGCCATCCACTGAGACTCAGGCGGTGCTTGATGTGGAAAGGGGAACATCCTCCAAACCAATCAGAAAGCTGGCAGTTCAATTACAAAGAAATAAAGGGACATTCATCATTCAATTAGGCACCTGTCAGCCTTCACAAAGGAGAAAACTTCTAACCTGGTACTCCTGGGAGAAGATGCTCAGTAGAGTGGACTGCGATTGACTGGAACAAATAAAAGAAGGACAAAGTTAATTACTAGAGTGCATTGCAAAGAAACAAAAGAAGAAGGGAGCTTCAAAGCTAGGCCTGCTGCCCTGTAATCTAAAAGAACATGAAAACAAGTGTGCAAAAGTTGTTCCAGATGAACACCTCAGACAAAGGATTCCAGCCGCTAAGGTTCGGGAAAGGGGTGGAGGCGGGGGCGAGGGTGAGGGGATGAAGGGCAAGTACAAATACAGGAGGAATTGTACTATTACAGCACTCATCTTGACATTATGTTTGGGCATTTCTTTTTCTGGTTCAAAACCTATAAAACCCATATCACTAGGATGTCGTGGAGTTAAAAGGCAAAATGAGCAAGGAAAACAAAGCAAATTTCTATTAATAATTGATGGGGTTCAATTCCATTAACAGTTGGAAACATGCTGCTCCTTCATTGGCAACATATTGGGATTCATTTTGTTAGCAATGAGGGAACCTCTTCAGTAGCTGTCTCATATTCTGGGTAGAAAGTTAGCTCTGTCAGAAGCAGCATATGGGACCACTGGAACATTCCCACTGAAACTGATGTGCTTTGAAAATGGAAACTTTCACGGCAGGAAGCTGCGACTCCCTAGAGTCGGTCTATTCCATGGGTTGCCATAAGCTACATTCATCTCAGACTTTACTCAATGTCAAACACCTGGCACTGAAGCAACCTGGAAAACAGGCTTCTCAAATGGGAATTTTTTTCCTTCTTTGAATTGCAAACATTTAAAACTGTGACAGATTTCTTTCTAATTGGCCTACAATAATGTGCTGCTACTGGGCCTATAGTCCCTTGTGGATATATCTAGCTCATAACACTTTCAATAGATTTGGTGTTAATTTTACTAGATTTATTTATTTATTTATTTATAACAGCTTAACCTGCTATGTGTTAATGATAATAAACAAAGTATTTTGTTTACATACAAATATATACTATTCAACAACAACAGTTTTATGCCACTTCATTTCAGTTAACTCTAAAATTAAAAAATGTGCATTTCAACATGAAAATAAAACTGCTGTTACTTTAACCTAAATAAATTACTAATTTTCAATTTACTTACCGGTTAGCATGCAACTTTTGCTCTACATTACACACATTATTAAGATAAATTGCTTCCTATATTTTTCATTTAAAGTGAATCAGATTATACGTGTATAGGGTAAGGCTCCCAAAAACAGCATTAACTCTTTTGCTATGGCGCTGCAAGAAATCGTTCATATGTGAACGATGATGTAACGGTGACGCCAGACACCCATTTTAAGCCTTTTTAAACAACCATTGGTTGCTTACCAAAGGACTGACATATCCAAAGTCTCCAACAACCAATCAGGGATGAGTGTATATACTTTCAAAACAAAAGTTATATAGACAGAAAGCTAGACGAGTAAGTTTTATTTTAATTTTATATTTGTCGAGACATTCGGCAATCACAAGCACAAGCTTACCAGAAATCCTACTAAATCGTCCAAAATGTTTATAAACCCAAAAATAAATTAACCAAATATTAACTCTAGTGAAATAAACTTCAGGGATGACTCTCCAATCAAAATGCATTTCACTAAAGCCCCAGGCCAAGAGAGATTTTTATTATGAGATGCAATATTTCAGTATCTTAGGTATTGGTTTCGATTACTGTATATACCAGGGGTGGCCAAACTTCATGACCCTGCAAGCCGCATACCAGCATTGTTTTTAAATAAATAAATAAATAAATTTATATATATATATATATATATATATATATATATATATATATATATATATATATATATATATATATATATATATATATATATTACACACACACACACACAAACATATATATTTTCTCTCTGACATAATAACGTAATCTTGTATTGTACTGTATCTATAGTGTATTAAGCTTGAAATGTAACACTGGTGTTTTTCCATTATTTCTGTTTATACTGTATATATAACACTATGAAAGGCGCTATATAAAATAAAGATATTATGATGAAGCAAAATACGATAACTGCCCTGATTTCAATATAAAATTTAAATATGCAATTTTACAAAAAGATTCATTCATCTGAATAAGGATGTTTGCCACAAGCAATATTCCATGCCATGCAAAGCTCGCTTGAGTCGTTAAATCAGCTTCTTTACTGAACGCTGAAAGAAGCATCTGCTGACTGCTGAGGCGTGTTTCTCCTTAAGTCTGATCCAGGAGTACATTCAGATGAAAATGTGTTGCGATTTGTTTCATAATGACGTTTTTGTGCCTGCTCGCCTTGTACAGACTACAGTCTGTAAGCGATTTGTTGCAGATGAGACACAGGTTTACCACTGTTTTCAGTGAATCAAACTCTTTCACCCAGTCTGGTTTAAAGCCTCAAACTTTATTATTACTCAAGGAGCGTTTGCTCGATGCCATTGTCTCCACGAAATGAATGAGCACTTAATTCAAAATGATGACATTTTATTTCAACTGCACACCCGGCTTTCACTCAGTGATCGAAATATACATGCGCCAGCGAGCGGTGTTGAAATTCATCAGGTGACGAAATATCCTTGCAGTGAACAAGCAGGCTCAAAGAAGAAGAGAAACAACGGGAGAGAAAAAAGAATAATTATAACAAATACAGAAAATAATAAACTTGTGTTTATGTTTACTTTCTCTCTTCGTTTATTATTCTTTCTTTAGTTCATTCGAGCTGCAAAGTGTGCGTCACCCAACATTTCACCAGGAGCCGTACTTCAACTGCCCAAGAGCTGCGGTTTGGCTCTCTCTGGTATATACCATGATTTTAAACTGCAGCATTGGGGGCTCCTGCACTCCACATGGAGCATCCAGTAAAGGCGCTCCATGTGGACTGCAGGATGCGCTCTATAGTCTGGACGCCACGAGTTAGAGTCCAGGCTATTCCACAGCTTACCGTGGACAGGAGCTCCCAGGGGGCGGCGCACAATTTGCCGAGCGTCGCCCGGGGGGAGGGAGGGTTAGGTCGGCCAGGGTGTCCTAAGCTCACCGCGCACCAGCGACTCCTGTAGTCTGGCCGGGCGCCTGCGGGCTTGCCTGTAAGCTGCCAGAGAGCTGTGTTGTCCTCCGACGCTGTAGCTCCTGGGTGGCTGCATGGTGAGGTCGCAGTGTGAAAAAAAAGCGGTCGGTTGACGGCACACGCTTTGGAGGACAGTGTGTGTTTGTCTTCGCCCTCCCGAGTCAGCGCAGGGGTGGTAGCAGTGAGCTGAGTTTAAAAAAATAATAATTGGCCATTCTAAATTGGGAGAAAATAATAAAAATAATTGGCAACAACTAAATTTACAAAAAAAAATAATAATAATGAGAAACTCAAACTGCATTACCGGACAGCATTCTAAATTGCTTTACATAACCAAGAATGCTTACCAACCCGATATAATTATTATTTATTTTCTTTAATATAGATGATGTTGATGAGTTGACAGACTCAAAATGTTTCTGTTCACAGAGGGGGGAAAAAAATACCACAAAAAAATAAATAAATAAATAAAGTGCCTGACGAACCTTCGAAGGGTTACAACTACCTCTGAATTCCTGGCTAGCGAACGAACCTTCGAACACAGGCCAATAACTTACTATAATAAAGCTGCAGCATTTCTCACACTCAGCTGTATTAAAAGTAATCGCAGCTAACCTAAATTATTCCATAAATCATACATATTTTGCACTTCCATTAGCTACATAAAGCTGGTATTACAACAGGTTAAATACAGTCCTAAAAGTGTGTCAGTCAATAAGAGAAATAGATGATTGGTTATTGACAAGAAAGAAGCCAGGTGGGGACAATTTCACTCGCCAGGTCTTGAGTAGTACCAGATATGATGCTTTAAAATGAAAATACATCTTTGCTATAACATGCGCTTCTTTCAAAACTGGACATTTGAAGGGAAATTCCTCCCACTGAAGGTCACACAATTACTGGTGCAAAATACCTGAACAGGAATAGGCATTGATGAACCCACCTTTCGTCTACTGCTATTAGTTAGTGGTGTTCAAATACTACCAAAGAATTTTGAATGGGCCAAGTGGTTGTGAAACACAAGAGTGGACTACAGAAATACCTGTCCTTGAGGGCAATTCCATATCAGTAGTTAACTAATTAATACATAAATATGTGTTTGATTGGTTCAATTAAGTAATGAAGGGTATGGGGCAGAATGGCCCTCGATGTCCAACACTGGATTAATGAACAAAAGACTGCAGACTATTTAGTTTATTGAACTCAAGAATACTGCTTTTATTGTTTCCATTTCGATTGTTGCCACTGCTATCTTTGTATCTTGTCAGCTTGTATTGTAACAGTGATACATGAATATGATAGGTGCAGGTGGGCACAAGTTACAGATGCTGCCCATCACATTCACCTGGAACCACCTTATATACATCCAATCAGAATAGAACATTCCAATGAATGTTGTCAGTAGGGGTCCATGTTGAACCACAGAGCCATAGAGTATAGCTGACCCAATATTATTGGGAATTACAAAACATACTGGATTTTCTTTTTTTTACATGCCCTGATAGAGCCCATTATAAAATATACTGACATTTTTTTTTTTTGTTTGTTTGTTTTTAAAAACTGTGGTAGAACCTGAAATGTTTTTCAATAAAACCAGCATGTTGTTCTCCTATTTTCTCTTCATCTGTTTTTTCTTAATGAAACATTTCATACAAAATCTTCCTTTTCTGGGTCTAGTCAACAGAAACCAACACCTAAATTGACCCACCTCCCTGACTGGATCAGCAAATAAAATAGCAGATAAAGGCTTGTTATTTCACGCCCTACTAAGTAAATATAGTGTAATTATCCTTCTATTGCTCTGGTTTAACTCCACTCAGTTCAGGAGGTTATAGGTGCACAGTGATGTAATTTTCTTGACAACATGATCCTTGTGATCTTTCTCCTGCAGTGACTTTCTCCCATTTAATTCTTACTCCTCTCCACAGGAAGAATCCTTAAACTGTTATCTGGTAAAAAAAATATATATAAATGTATATACCATTAACACAGGTACAATACAAAATTAAAGTAACTGTAGTTAAAAAAAAAAAAAATTCTATAAATCTTAGCCATCTTGCACTTCCATTTGCTGCATATATCTCAAACATGTAGTTTTAAAAGAAACATGCGTTACAGCTTCCCATGTATTTTAACTTTAAAAACATGGTATCTGGTATTATTTAGGTTAAAGAAAAAGGCAGTGAAACTGAGAATTGCACTTACAATTGTCTGCACTTGTATTTCATGGATCATTTCACCTTAGCATAGTGTCTTCAGGGTCAAAGCATGTTACTGGCTGAAACCATGTCAGTCAATAGGGGATATAGCTGATTGGTCATTGGCAGAAAAGAAGCCAGTGAAGGGGTGGGGACATTCACTCTCCACGTGAAATGACCCACAAAAACCATAGCTTCCAAATAGTTTCATTTATTATTATTATTATTATTATTATTATTATTATTATTATTTATTTCTTAGCAGACGCCCTTATCCAGGGCGACTTACAATCGTAAGCAGATACATTTCAAGTGTTACAATACAAGTAATACAATAAGAGCAAGAAATACAATAACTTTTGTTCAAGCAAAGTACAAGTGTGACAAACCACAATTCAATAATACAGCAGATAATAGTGATAGTTACATCAGGATATGATTAAATAGTGATAGTTACATCAGGATATGATTCAATACAAAGTACTACAGGTTAAACACTTGGCAGATTACAGTATTCTGAAGTACAGGATTAAAATGCAGTAAAATAGGGGGCAGATAAGAGCAAAATAAAGCACATTTACATGAAGGGTGATAGTGTCCCAGGATACAAACAGAGGAGTTCTACAGGTGCTGTTTGAATAGGTGAGTCTTAAGGAGGCGCCGGAATGTGGTCAGGGACTGGGCAGTCCCGACATCTGCAGGAAGGTCATTCCACCACTGCGGAGCAAGGGTGGAGAAGGAGCGGGTTCTGGAGGCAGGGGAGCGTAGCGGAGGTAGAGCTAGTCTTCTAGTGCAGGCGGAGCAGAGAGGTCGAGTGGGGGTGTAGGGAGAGATGAGGGTCTGGAGGTAGCTGGGTGCAGTCTGGTCAAGGCATCTGTAGGCTAGTACAAGAGTCTTGAACTGGATGCGAGCGGTGATCGGGAGCCAGTGGAGCGAGCGGAGTAGTGGAGTAGATTTAACCAAGTGTAGTACCACATATGTTGTTTTAAAATTAAAATGCATGCATGCTATGGCATGTTTCTTTCAAAAATGCACATTTGAGACCTATAAAATGAATAGATCTGCACTGTGAAGACATTTTCTACAATTATCTTAACCATACATTGATTCAATTTTTGTGTTATTTGCAGGCTTGTCATTCTCATAAATGAGAGCGAGAGCGAGAGCGAGAGCGAGAGCGAGAGAGAGAGCGAGAGAGAGAGAGAGAGAGAGAGAGAGAGAGAGAGAGAATGAGAATGTGTATGTCCCGCCGAACATTAATATGGAGGCTTTAGGACCCTGGTGATAGCCACGTACACTTCATCATAGCAAAGGTAACAATCGGTTAATTGAATAATGACTGGGTAAATGCTGATCAGATGCAACTGATCAAGTTGGGGAATAAAAAGGTCACAGTTTGTGTGTTCCGTTTGTGTGAAGGGTTGAAGTAGAGAGATAGGAGAAAACTGAACAGTGGAAAAGTATGTTGGACAAAGAAGGATTTTCTGTTAAAGAAACAAAGGTAGGGGTTTTTAAGTGCTGGATGGTGATTTGGATTAGGATATTTGTGGAATTGGTTTAAACGGGAACAGCCTTACCCTGCACTGTGTTAGATATGACTACTGTTAACCTGTTTAGTTAGTGCCCAAAGAAGGGCTAGGCTTTGTTTTGTTTGTTTTTTAACTCCGTGTGCTAATAAACTTAAGCCACAGCATTTAAAGCGCACTTCCAGTATACCGTGTGTAATTAAAGGGACAGACACCTACCTGAAGAACAACACAGACCTGTAAGAATGCTTTCAAAAATAGACATGTTAATAGTTCATATTTATCAATTAACAAAATGCAAAGTGAGTGAACAGAAGAAAAATCTACATCAAATCAATATTTGGTGTGATCACCCTTTGCCTTCAAAACAGCATCAATTCTTCTAGGTACACTTGCACACAGTTTTTGAAGGAACTCGGCAGGTAGGTTGGCCCAAACATCTTGGAGAACTAACCACCGTTCTTCTGTGGATTTAGGCAGCCTCAGTTGCTTCTCTCTCTTCATGTAATCCCAGACAGACTCGATGATGTTGAGATCAGGGCTCTGTGGGGGCCATACCATCACTTCCAGGACTCCTTGTTCTTTACGCTGAAGATAGTTCTTAATGACTTTCGCTGTATGTTTGGGGTCGTTGTCATGCTGCAGAATAAATTTGGGGCCAATCAGATGCCTCCCTGATGGTATTGCATGATGGATAAGTATCTGCCTGAACTTCTCAGCATTGAGGAGACCATTAATTCTGACCAAATCCCCAACTCCATTTGCAGAAATGCAGCCCCAAACTTGCAAGGAACCTCCACCATGCTTCACTGTTGCCTGCAGACACACATTCGTGTACCGCTCTCCAGCCCTTCGGCGAACAAACTGCCTTCTGCTACAGCCAAATATTTCACATTTTGACTCATCAGTCCAGAGCACCTGCTGCCATTTTCTGCACCCCAGTTCCTGTGTTTTCGTGCATAGTTGAGTCACTTGGCCTTGTTTCCACGTTGGAGGTATGGCTTTTTGGCCGCAAGTCTTCCATGAAGGCCACTTCTGACCAGACTTCTCCGGACAGTAGATGGGTGTACCAGGGTCCCACTGTATTCTGCCAATTCTGAGCTGATGGCACTGCTGGACATCTTCCGATTGCGAAGGGAAGTAAGCATGATGTGTCTTTCATCTGCTGCAGTAAGTTTCCTTGGCCGACCACTGCGTCTATGGTCCTCAACGTTGCCCGTTTCTTTGTGCTTCTTCAAAAGAGCTTGGACAGCACATCTGGAAACCCCTGTCTGCCTTGAAATTTCTGCCTGGGAGAGACCTTGCTGATGCAGTATAACTACCTTGTGTCTTGTTGCTGTGCTCAGTCTTGCCATGGTGTATGACTTTTGACAGTAAACTGTCTTCAGCAACCTCACCTTGTTAGCTGAGTTTGGCTGTTCCTCACCCAGTTTTATTCCTCCTACACAGCTGTTTCTGTTTCAGTTAATGATTGTGTTTCAACCTACATATTGAATTGATGATCATTAGCACCTGTTTGGTATAATTGTTTAATCATACACCTGACTATATGCCTACAAAATCCCTGACTTTGTGCAAGTGTACCTAGAAGAATTGATGCTGTTTTGAAGGCAAAGGGTGGTCACACCAAATATGGATTTGATTTAGATTTTTCTTCTGTTCACTCACTTTGCATTTAGTTAATTGATAAATATAATCTATTAACATGTCTATTTTTGAAAGCATTCTTGCTTTACAGCATTTTTTCACACCTGCCTAAAACTTTTGCACAGTACTTTATATATATATATACTCAGTATACAAAAATAGCTGTCAATATTATTTTCAAACACTTACAGGATACTAAATGCTCATTCAAGGACTGTAAAAACACATGTGATGGACCTGAAGTGCTATTTTGTTGGATGTCTAATAAGATTAAATCAATGGATACACAATTAATTGTTTTACCCTATTCTGGCCCTGCATCACTGCTGAGATTGGAAACAACAATGTAAAATTCGGTTTTGAATATATAACAAACAAAACGTGTGTAACTAAAAAAATAAGAAAACAATTAGTAATACAGGTATGTTAATGTAGCATTACTAATTAATTACCAAGAACATGTAAAAACGTTCAAGGTAGATCTAGAGGCTATTTACAAATAATTAATTTGAAAAAATGGTTGTAATTTACTTAATGAAAGCCACCTGGCTAATGACATGCGTCTCATATGCTGCAATAGTAGTTAACATTGGGAGGAGTTAAATGTAGAAAGTCGTGCGTATCTAGGTTCTTCAGGGCATAAAAGGAACTGAGGCATATCACATTTTTACTAATGACTTTGAAGTTTTGAGATCACTGAAGTTATAACGTCAGCATTTTGACAACAGCAGCCTACTATGTTCATAATGAGCAAAAATACAGCTATCTTGTAGTGTAAAATATGCAGTTTTGTCATCCTGTGTATCTCGTAAAACACACACGCCCATATATATGGTCCCGTGTTGACAAGCTTTTCATTTAATATATTTGACTGGTTTTATAGACCCCCGATCAGCACTAGCCTTGGACTTCCATGCCTAAAGAAACATTTATTAATTAGATTATCCAAGATTACTGGTAGAGCTAATCAAGGTTTGTAAACTAGCCATTAGAGTTTAAAAAAAACTCTAATCCCTGGATTATGGTTGTACTGTTGCGGCAATACATTGAAGAAAACCTTCTACCCATAGTTCTGATATAGCCACACTGCAGTACATTATGCCAGTGTACACACTGCTCATTTAATATAATGTGCTGCCCTGGCTCAAGCTGACCAAAAAGTCCCATAGGACTTCTTTAAAAATTTATTTTGCATTTAATCTTCTTGCCACTGCTTTTTGTAATACCTCAGAAAGCAAAACTACGATTAATGTAAATTCACCATTATGTGCTGGATATGGTGATTTACTAAAATACTTTGAAATCCCTATATTTGGTTACAAAGAAAGTATTGTATATGACGTAAATCCGTGGGTGATGGTAATAAATATCACCTGTTCGACTATTTATCACAAGTTGCTGTTTCATGCACAACTGATTACAAGTGACAAGGACATGTATGTCATCAACTGTATCATCAAATGCACTTACTGTCAATAAATGCAAACATGTGTTTTCCATCATATTCTATAATCTCACAAGCAGAAAAAAAAGATTATCAGATAAAGTGCCAATGTACATAAAGGAACCCACCATGTGCTACATCCCATGAAATCTTCATCTTTTATAACTTTCAAATGTGAACAGATTTCTGTTGGTTTCTTTGAACATGGTGGAACAATTGTCCTTCATTAATAATTTTCTTTTGTATTTGTTTTAAGCATGATAACATTTAGGCAACAAGATATATAAATGCTTTTTACTAGCAATCACATTTACGCACACACATCCGCACTATAACTTGAGGCTGGGTTTTTGTAAAAAGTGACCACCTGGTCACCTCCCTCATTCATTTATACTTGTATCTTCCATAGCATATTTGATTTTGAGTCCAGTATGCAAATCTTTCCTCAGGCTAGTCTGTTCTTTTTCATTCGTTTATATTTGTATCAGTTTGTTTATTGCAACATATTACAATTTCCTTTTTAATTATCACTTTAATGAACACATTTACTAGGGTTTATATTGCATATCTCTAACAGTCCCTATTTATTTGAATATCTCCTGTACAACTTGAGTCTTGAAGCAGTGGTATTTTGATCATCTCTGCATGCTGGAGTACTGTATATTTTCCATTACAAATGTCATGGATCACCAAACCTTTTTATTGCCAAATTGCCCAAATGTTATCTGTTACAGCATTGTGTCATGTGCCTGTTGCAAATCTTGGCTGATAAAGCCTGTATAAAATAAATGTAATTCATCCAATATAGCATTCCTCCAAAAATCCAAGAATTTCAATTGCTTTACCATACTGCCAGGTAATGTATTTTTTCTAAACTGCAAAGTCTTTAATTTGTTTTATATTTTTATATATATATATATTTTTTAAATATTAAGTTAAGTGCTATATGCCTAATTCTCTTCTTGCCGTAACCCCCTAATCAGGATGCTCTTCCAGCGCGGGGGGAGGGGGTTGACTCCACACAGCAGTACAACTGCACCTGCCAAGTTTGCTATTGTTCCAGCAGTGAGACGAGGAAGTATACTCCCAGGAGACGGTAGCGCTCTACATACACCATTTTTGTTTCACACAACTGAGACAAGAGACTTGCCATTATCAGTTCCATGATCTAAAGAGCCTAAATCAACCAGAGGCTGGAATACACAAATCTCATAGACACATAAAATGATGATGGAAGAAGGACTGTGATAGTATCCAGAAATACTTAAAGACTGTGTTAAATACTTGAGATGAATGTAGCAAAGACTGTGTTGATGAATGGGGAAGAGACAGCGATGATTAATGTGGATCCACATTAAAAGGTGTTCAGTTTCTTTTTGTTTTGGTGAATGTCCACTGCAGTCTTCAACACTAATACTTTTGAAGTGACACTAGGTTAGTACTAGTGATAGGTCTCAGAGTTGATTTGAACATGTAAAGAATGTATTTGAATGTGCTAAAGTACTGTAGATGCCTGTAAAATATGTATTTTAAAAGTAATGTCTATTTAAATAGCCTTCTTTCATGGTAAATATACAGTAATGTAGGTATTCAACACTTTGTATTGCCATATTACTTTGAATTTAAGACGCACTTCTTAAACCAATTTTCTCAAAAATGGCCTGCGTCTTAAATTTGAGTACAGTATAGTGAGTGATGTGTGTATTAAAATCACCAACAAGTACACAAACCGCAATGTGACTGACTGACTGGCGGCTGAATGGTTCCATAGTAGTTATCCTGCGGAGTGGACGCTCTCCTCCTCGATGTAAACAAAGCAAGCTTTCGCTCAGCGCCCGCCTGTGTAGCTATGGCCGTGGTGCAGTAGCCTTGAATGCTGCGTTCTTAAACGGGTGTAGGCTCCCCGGGGTCTCCCCCCAGCCAAACAGGACGCCCCGATCAGCTCAGCTCCTGGCAAGCCTTCCTGTTTACCGCAGCAGTAGAGCTGAACCAGCGACAGGGTCCTTCCTGTCACAAAGCACCATTAGCTTCCTGAGGAATTTGAAGAGAAGCTTTCACAATTTCAGCGTTTCGTTATTAGGATCGGTTCTAATCAGACCCCCGTATTTTTCCAGGGTGTGGAATAACTGACGGCACCAGCGGCAATAGCCGCACTGCCCAAGCTGCTTGTCGCAATGCCTCTCAAATAAAAAATAAATAAATTAAAAAAATCTTAAAGCAAAAGTTGCCTGTAGCCCGCCCATCATTGCCGCCGGTGTCCCTCAGCACCAGCACATCTGATCTACAACCAATTCACAAACTTGCGCAGCGTCAGCTGGCCTGTTCTGTCACAATTCAATTTAATTCTGTCTAATCTCGTCCTGCGGGAAAATGACTATCATAACGTATTATTGTTGCCATTATTTTTACTGTGCCCCTCCCAGGACTAAGCCATTGGTTAATGACGGGCAAACAGAGGGAGGGACGCTGTTAGACTGAGCTCAATATGCTGCGCTTCCAGGAATGTTTAAATCACACGTTCAGTGTTAGTGTCACTCTGTGATTTTTTTCTGTCCGAGCCCCATGCCAACTCAAAAATGTTTAAATATGAAGGAAGAGCTGTCTAAAGCGACAGCGAAGTGTTCTAGGATTTGCCTAATGTTCAGGTAAGCAATGGGTGCACAACAATTTGTTCCCGACACCAACAACAATAATGTGTACTTAGTTGTCAAATACAGTACGAGATTAGACAAAATTTAATTGAGATAGAACGGGCTTAAAATTGCAACGGTGCAATACACAACTCCTTTCATGTCTTCAGTTTATATACATTGCTAATTTTATATTGATATTTCAATTACCATTGCTGTTTTATAATTTCCCCCCAAAACACCAACGCTAAAAATGAACACAATATAGGTAGATAATTATTCGTTTTGCTCAAATTCTTACACGAAGAAAAAAAAAAACTGAGCAAGTAGCTATGGCATGGTTTAAGTAGTGTTATGAAGTGAGTAGAAGAGATAACATAAGTGAACAATCTTGAGAAGTGCATAGATTTCTGTTTTCATTTATTTTTGTGTAATACATTCTCACTACCTTACGTAGTTCTGCTTTTTAACTAGTAAAATGTTACAATGTGTATGCTTAAAAAAAGCATACCTTTTTTTTCCTGAATCAAGTGTCCAGCAATGCACCATAACAACAAAACTGTAAATCCTCTGCAACTGTGAATTTCAAGAACTGTGAAACTATATAGTCTTTCAAGTGTAAGTATCTAACATGACGTACATCCAGCTGTTTATCATTGTGATGCAGAGCACTGTCCATTGCCTGACTAATTTCTAATTTAAATTTTTTTTTTTTTTTTTCAAAGCCATGTTGTTTGTACAGGTTTTGTAACAGCAGTTGGCAAACTACAGTTGCGCAGACACTGCAGACCAACAACTCATTTGACCACTATCGTTATGAAACTCCAGCCATGGTTAAATCTTCAGCCAGTTTGCCTGAAAATCTATCTTTAACTTTCCCTTCACTGACAATTCCCCATTGTATTTTTTTCATTTGGAATGCTTGTTGTTTTTAAAATTAGATTTTTTTTTTTTATACTTTTTTTTGTTTACAATGAACCTATATTTTATTTTTGTAACAATTAGTGTGTAAATCACTCAGAAAACATGGATTTGTTTTTGTTTGAATAACAATTTCATCAACATAATAGGCCCTCTGTGTTTCTTTTTTGTTTTATGAATGAGTATGAAATCGCCTTGGTACCCTTGGGTTGGATTTATGTTTTGCCTTTTTGCCCCCTAGAACTGCCTTGGTGCCCCTGAATCTTCACGCCCAACGAAGGCAACATTGCCTTGCCCTTCATGACCTTAACTTCATGGCCTGTTTTTCTACTTGCCAAGCAATACCATAGTTCACAAAATGGAAGAAAAACATGTTTGAGTAATCACGACTGCAATGCTCTGTGTGACCACAAACGGCTGCAAACTGCCTCCATACGTCGTTTTCTTACATGAGTAAATGCATCTTTGTAAATGCATTTATTTTATATATTTTTGTATTTATTTTTTGGGCTGCGTCTTAAATTTGAGGGTCTTAAATTCAAAGGAGTATGGTAATCATTTTTGTAATCTGCATATTATATGGAAGTCTGATTTCATATTGGTTATTCGTGTATATTTTTTTCAGTTTTTTTCTGAACCATATCGGAAATATGCTAGAAACTAGAAAAATGTACACTATAAAAAAGAATGTTTCTAATTTATGATCAGTAACACTTACCAAAAACATGAAACAGTGGTGCACCAGTTACAGTAGTATACAGTTTGAATAGTGTATTGTTGCTTGCATCTCAGTTCTGACTAAACAATATCACATCTACTAGCAACTTAAACGATTAAACTGACTTGATTAGGTGAGCAAAGCTTGCCTCTTCAAGACTGGTGAACTGTCATATTTATTATGATTTGCTGAAAAACATGATTTTGTTCTAGTGGGGCTTTACGCTTTATACAGTGTTTTTGCCAGTCTTCAATCCAGTACTAGCCTTTTTCAAGTCAGGTACTGTACTTTAGGCAGTCCTCACACAAAGGAAAAAAGATTCAGTGACAGACAACAAAGGCATCATAAACATAAAAGGACCAGTTATTTAAAGTTCTGCAGACTCCTGGAGAAAATCAGCTAAGAAAGGTAGCTGTGGTTTCTGTTTTGTTCCAGCTTAGGAAAGGAAATAATATCAGAAAGGAGCAGGTTGTTTAATATACACAAAGGTACTAAAAACACAAATAAAGATAACAATTTGCACCAAATAGTAGGATGCATTGTTTTATTAGGCACAACACAAAAAGAAGTTTAAATTTAAAAATGTCTGTCATCAATAACAGACCCCAAGATCGTATTACCCAAACCATTATTATTATTATCAACATCATTATTTACTGTTGAAGCATTTAACAAATTCTACAGGAGCACAGTTTCTCCACCTACCGAGTCATGTTTATTACCCCATATTATCACTGTGAAAGTGCTAAAAAGAGGCACAGTAGTTTAAGCTTGCACCCCATTGCTATCCATTAGGCCAATGTCCCAACCCAGTCACAAGAGAAATAAGGTTTCCTTTAGCCTCAAGTGGACTATTTTCCTCATGAGACATACAGTACTAAATTCTTCATCATAATTAGTTGCGTTTTTTGGCTCAAACAAGACCCTGATTTCAATATGTACACAGAATGAACAAACCCTCTCATATCTATAAAGAGAAACCCCTTAAGGCATGGAATAATATACACTTAGAAAACATTGTGAGGTAGCTTGACACTTTAGTACTGGTCTGTGAGTCGTTAATACATGTGTTTCACTGCACTATCACTGCACCTTTGTTAAATGGTTGGCCATTTAACAAAGGCCATTCTATTTGAGACATCAGTTCAAAATCTGTCCATAAGAGCTGGAGGAGTCTTTTCTTTTTGTTCTACACGTCACCTTATACTTTTAATACACCTAATTTAGTAATTCCGTGAATTTTTTTATAAAAGATTCAACATAAAAAAAATGTCAAGCTTCTCAGTGATGTACAATTTTGTACCAAAATATTATTATTTACTGCATTTTCTTATGGACATTTAGGTCCATATTCCAAAAGCACTTTGCTAAATTAAACTCCATTAAAAATTGGCTGCAGAGGCATGACTAAAGGGATTCTTTATCCAACACCTATAATATTAGTTTAACTACATAAACACCAAAAAAAAGTCAAATACTTGCTAAAACAGAAAAGAAAAACACTGTTCACAGTCACCTGTTAGCAGTTCCAAGGCTACTGGTGTTGGTGTTCACTATGATTACACAAGCTGACAAAGGATACTGCCCCTTTAAATAAGATTTTATCTTGTTTCACAGAAAGACTTGTCAAAGTTGCTAACTGCATGCATGATGGAGAAGGGTTTTAAACAGTTCAGACAAAGTTGAAAGTAAAGCAGATGGTATTGCAATGTTGCAAAATTCAAAGCAGTACAATTTGTCTGAACATACCAGTGCAAGAAATACTGTGTTACTGTTAAAGTGTTTAAAACGAAAAAGTATTGAGAACACTAAGAGTAAAGGGGGAAAAAAAGTCAGTAACATACCACTGATCCTTCAAGAAAAAAAAACCCACAATACTGGTGTGTTACTATTAAAAGTGTTGAATTTGAGTCGGTGAGTCATTTTTGAAACAATGAAAGTAAAAATTATTTTGGTCGAGTACAATTTTGGATTTAAGCAAACCTGGATTTTAATACATTCTAAACAGTTTCTAAACTGTGGTTTATGGACTGCCCAGGTATAAATATTACCAATTTGCTTTAAACTAGTTTAGGAAGCAATATAATTATATTCAGACCTATGCAGTTTTGGGGATTCTGGAGCTCACCCGAATCCTCCCCAATTGGTAGAAAGATAAATAGTTTCCATATGTGTGTCCTCTAGAATCTAAGCTACACTACAGTATACTGGGCCCATTAAACTGCAGGTAAAACACTAAAGTGTATGTATGTGTATGCTGATCAACTTTGTTAATCTCTTTGATGTTCACATTAGAATAACACAAATATACAACCAGAAAATAAGTTCCACCCATAGCCTCAGTGTTTCACACAACGTGCTAATCCGGCTACCTTTTAACTTCTCACAGCATGAGGCTGTAAAGCTTTACAAGCTTTGGTGCCTAAAAAGATTTTATTTTTCCATTTTATTTTTTGGGGGGAAGATGCTTACAATACCGAATTCAGTTTAAACACATATTTTCCTAACACATAGTTACAACCAACTGTGGGGAAATATCTCACTGCAGACTAGACTGACAAGAACAGACGATGTTCAATTTGTTAAACAATATGCTTATTTTTAATGAAATATAAATCTTCCTTAAAATCCACAGATTGGAAATAGGGTCAGTTAAAAGTTTTTTTTTTGTTTTTTGTTTTTTTCTCACATTAAGTAGCATGGAATACAAAATTAACACCATAACCAAATGAATAATTGTGGAGTGGTCAGAAATTATACAGAGTTAAAATATTACCATTACAAACAAAGTCTCTCCTGCCGGCTAATCACCATATCAATGGCACATGCCACAACAGAAAAGCACTAGTTTATACGACTGATCATGGTAGATAAACCCCAAATAACAGAGAAATTACCAAATGCTTGACATTTGCTTAACATCCATTATTCTGACACTACTTCAGAATTTCAAAGCCTGAGAGCATGTTTAATCAACATTCATATTCCCCAGTGAGCCACAGGCACCATATTGTGCCCCGCCTAAGCACTGATGAAAACTGCACATTAGCTATTTCCAAAATGTTCGGGGACTGTGAACTGGAGCACTGCTGCCTCTTACTTCTGCTCTTGCACTTTCCTTTTCAACACTTCCAAGACAAAAGCATCTGCCAATTTTTACTCAAGGGATGTATGCAAAATTAACTGAATTCAGTTCTAAAGACAGAGGAATCATTACAACCAAATCCATTCATAGGAAAGGGAAAGGCCAAAGAGGCCTCTTGGAGGACAAAAACCTACAGGAATGTATCGCCACTGCACTGGGAGATATAAAAACCATAGGAGCAGACCATTTCCAATTCAAATGTCTGATAGTGCAACTCATGTCACACCCTACAGGCCTAGATGCACCCATTCTGTTTTCATTGTACCCAGCACAGACACTAGACAGGACATGACTGCTAAGCGGGAGGTGCAATATTTGCATGTTATTCAATTGTGAAAGGGTAAAAGTGACAGCACTGTGTCGAATTATTTTCCCTTTAGAACTCAAACTCTGTAGGAGAGGCATAGCTGACAGATGACTCCCCAACATCTGTGTTACGTGCACTTCACAGACGAGAAACCTCGGATCACTGTCATATGCACAAATAAACAGATGACCGGCGTTTTGCTATATCAAGAGCTCTGTGGATTTTAATACCCACTGCCCTGGACCAAGCAAAATTAAAAACACTGCCCCCACCCCTCCCCTTTAAAAGATTGGAGTAACAGCTGACAGAGCCTTAGTTAAAACCTGATCTTTTGTTCAAAACTAATGTATTTCTATATGCCAGTAGGACAGGTCCAATTAGGTCAAATAATTTTATTCTTGCTATTCAGTACTCTTTTCCGGTATGATGCATTGCAGCTTTGACACAGTGTCAAAAAAGCATTCAATTCATATTGATAACATTTTGGGGGGGATAAAATGCAATAAGATAAATAGATAGATAGATAAATAAATAAATAAATAAATAAATAAACAGTAGCAACAACTTTAACATCTCCTTTAAATTGTGGTAACTGAAAAAGGGAATTTTTTCTTTCTTTTGTTTAATGTTATTTCAGATCTGGTGATTTCTAATATAAAAGAAGCTTATAGCATAACATTCCTAAAATTAGTGAACATTATCATTTTAGGGATGCCACTGAGTTACATTTAGAAGATTCCAAAATTAAGTCACACATACAGTCGAGTCTCAGCTATTTACTTCTACACCAGACAGATATTTCTATATAATATCCAAATGAAGACCATCTTCATTTGGATATTATATAGCCTGTCAGTTCCTGTTTTACTTGGCAATGTTTGAATTTGATATACTGAATGTGTATAAACCTATATGGATGGTACATGTTTGTAATTGCATTTGTCTCGCAGGGTAGGCTTACAAGACGGATGAATCCATCTACAGTACATGGATTTTACTGTGTATGTTTTGAACAATGATTTAATAAAAATAAAATCTTACCCCCGCTTCCACTCCCAGATCACCGTTTCATAATGATTGATTTGTTTTTGTGTAAAAATGTGTATTAAATAGATAAATGAGTAGAATACCTTTGGTTCTAATAACTTTATTTATACAACCTGATGTAAAAAATACAATATCTAGTATTAAAGTGCTATGTTCCTTCACTTCTTAACTTTGGGGCTCAGTGTATTCCTAATGTAACAGTCGGTTTTTGACCCATGTGTGGTGCACGCTAAAATAGGGTCAAATATAATTTCATAAATAAGAAATGACATATATACATTTCTGTTGAAAATAATTGGGTATGACCTGTGTAATATTACAGCTAGCTAGTCCAATGCAAGACTGCAATGTACCTACTGTACTACATGGGAGTCACGTACACAAAGACTATAAGACAATTATGTAAATCCCTTTTATTCAGCTGTATTCTTTCCTTGTGGTTGTTGCAGGATATATACTAAAACACTTGAGGAAACTGTGGTTAGTGTTTTGAAACAGAATTTTATTTCATTAAATCTACTCAAGCAGATATTAAAGATGCATTTAATATAGTAGGAAATGGTCGGTGGGCACCACCAACTGTGACAGACCAGTTACTGATGAGCTACCGTCGACCAGCCCTCTCAGCAGGATTCTGTGTCTAAGGCTGGTGAAGGACAGTGATAGCTTCCCTTGTGTGTAAGCTCTATTCATCTCTAACGTATTTACTAAATCGCAGGATCCTGTGCAGAAACTCAGTGCTTCAGCACATGCTAACAAATGATGGATGGCCTAGTCAATCCGTTATGTCTTGAAAGCGTGATTTCCTGCCATTCCAATCACTAAACCTCTAGAGTCCCCAGAGCTGATCGGACATGGAGAATATATTTAGCAGGCTCTGAAAACAGTAGCAGTTTTTTCTAAAACTGGACTTGTTTAAATGTTGTTTTAACAACCTAAAGAAAAAAAAAAAACCTTCCAAAAGGTGTATGACAGAGAACAGAAAAATAAAAATAAAAAAATCTGGTGCTTGCCAACATAAGGTACAAAACAGCTATTGTACATGTAGATGAAAATAAACAAAACAAAATAAATTGCCAGTTTTCTACAAATAATCGCTGACACAAGTCAGTGAAGCGATTGATTAAAACATTCCAGAATTACTACCAAAATATAATGCCACAAGTTAATTGTGATAATTCTACTATAGGAGCTTGTCCCAAAAAAACAGAAAAGTGCAATCAAATAAATTGTACCGTTAGCCAGCTTTTAATTTAATTAAATTAAAATCATGTACCACAAAGTACATTACACAAAAAACACCAAAAACTATTTTACACAAATTGAAAATGTCCTATTTGCACTCCCTTGCATGTTTTTTATTTGATACATTTAAAGTTAATTTGAACAATCACAATAAATATATTTTAGGTTTATCCCTTCCTAAAAATAAAGTTGTTAAATGAAAATTATTTTACTAACATTTTATTGAAATAAAAAGAAACTAAGTGGATGCATAATTTTGCAATAATATATTATGTGTTTCAACGGTGTCCATAAGTATCATCACTTGCATGTTTTTCAAAATCAAGAAATGTCTCATTGACATAAAAAAACAAACGACATGATATTTATTGGGGCTGTGTTCAAAGGTTTGTCAGGTGGCATTCACGCACTGTGTGTTTTTTTGTTTTTTCCCCTCTTAACAGAAACCATTTAACAATGCGTGAATACTATAAATCACACATTAATTGTCACTCGCGTGCAAAATGCGATCTTTTGATTTGTATAATGCATATTACTAAAATCAAATATAAACAAGTTGCTATGGTGACTTAACCAGTAAATTATGCAAATTAGTACCACTGAAGGTTCAAACCTTCCTTCGGTAATGTGTTCCGAACCTTCAAAAGTCAAAGTATACTCTTCATTGCAGCCCTAATATTTATTGATATTCACAGATAGGCTATTCTCACATTGGAAGTCATTTTGGTGAACAAAGCATTATGTAAATGGAGGCATCGTACAATGGCTGCTGTAAACATGAAACAAAATGTGAAAAACCACGTGGTCTGAATCAGTGATGAGGCCTGAGGTAAATGAAACAGTTCATTTTTTAACAATATTGGGAATGAAACATAAATAATATCAGGAGGATAGAGCTGTGTACCCAATACAGAAAAATAATATAAAAGTGTACAGAGACCTAAAAAAGTCATGTGACCAGAATATAGAAACCATATTGATTTGAGGTCAAGGGAACTAACACTTTTAAATGCAGTTTGTGAGCAAATCAGGTTTCTATGTCCCTTCCTGCATAATGCCCCAGCATTGAAAATATGAAGTCTGCATCTCAAATGCTGTATACGATATAAACAGTTTAAAAGAAGTTCCCTCAGTAACAGGCAATTCGCTTTTAGATTAAAAAGTGCTATTTATCCACATTGTCATTTACCCCCCCCTAACTTTTAAGTAGGACTTTGCAGATAAGGCCGCTACAGAACAGACGCAATTTTACAAGAGAAAATGTGCAGCAGTGACAATTAATAGAACCTACACTTTTGATAAATATCTTTCACAACACAGGCAACACGACAGGTGACTCGGGGGTGACACCAGGATGACGCGAAATAAACAGGATTGAATCCTATTTTTTTGCAATTTTGACGCATTACTAGGGAATTGAGCAATCAGAGAACAGCTTCAATGTATGGTGTCGACCAAGGTGAAGCAGAATCCAAAATGACGGAGGTGAAAAAAAATATTTGCTGTGGAAAAATGCCCAGAGCTTTATGACAAAGATCATCGCCATTATAAAGAAAGAGGTGAAAGTTAATATATGGGAGTCCATTTCAAAGAAACTGGATAAGCCTGGTATGTGTGATTTACTGCCATATATGTTGAAATACCATCAGAGATGACGCTCATAATTTTCACATCATGTTGATGAACATGTACCAGTCTTGATCATAGTTTAGTCAATAGCTATTTTTAATAGATTTATATCTGGCAGTTTTGAAATCTGTGGCATTGCATCTGTGTCAGCCGAGTAATTTCCATTCCATTGTGTTTTTTTTTTTTTATTATTATTATTATTTTTTCCTGACTTTCATTTAGAATTTCCTTAGAAATGTGTCACCCCTGCAGTGAATTGTGGGACTGTAGTCCTGGGCAGGATGTAGTTAACCTTTTGATTAAACTAGACAAAGAAATACATTTCCCAGAATTCAACACCAGTAGCTCTAAAGATAGGGCTAAGGAAAGGTTATGTGTACTTGAAGAACAAGTGGCATTTGCTACTGTAGTTTCACAACATTGGTACGGCAATACAAACGTCAGTGCCTCATGAGAAATGAAAAGTTGGCCTCCAATCGGCTTTTAAATCATTCAATGCATAAATAAATTGCCATTGAAAGTGCTCAACTGTATAGCTGAGGGAAAGGCAGCTTTTCTTGTTAGATTAACACATTAATGAATAGGTTTATTCGGTTTAAAAAAACACCTGTCAACAACAACAACAACATGTTAAAAGAGAATTACTCAGAAAATCTGAGATTATGCACAGCCCTACTTTGGAGTTCATAAAATACTACAAATAGAGATTCTCTCTACCATGCATTAGAAAAATAAAACTGGCTATGCTCACATGATTTTGGTTGAGTTTATCTGGGAGAGAACAAATTAGGTGCCACGAAAAAGTGATGCATTGATATTTGGTATTTTACTTAATTGTTGATACGTTAAAGCATTAGCCAAAATCCTCTGGCTAGAAACTACTTTTACTGAAACCGACTGACTGACATTGTCCAAACCTTAAAATTACAGTAGAAATTTATATAAATATCCATGTTGTGTCACATATAATTATTAAACATCCTCACCTTGTAGACTACAATGTAACCAGTAGGGTATGTTGTTTTTTTTTTCTGAATACTGTAGATCGTTTCTTTACTTACAGTAGTAGACATTGCTTAAAAAACGACCTAGGCCAAAAAAAGAAATATTACAGACGTACAATATGCAAACTATATTTTAAAAAAATGACAATTAATATTCTTATTGACAGACAACACTGTTATTTCTAACATTCTCGTAGGTGCAAGGCAACCACCTAACCTCGACTGTGTAAAGAGTGACGAAATATGCATTATTTACAATTTTACACTACTGCTGAGAAAACGGTCCCTATACGCAGTGGTTTAAATAGTGTAGGATTCTTACTGGCAAAAACAGTAGAACTGCAGACTGGTTAATAGTGGTGTAAATAAGGAGAGGATTACAGCAATTACATTTTTACAGCAGTGGTGTAAATAGCTTCCACAGACGCTCTGCAATTAATGGAACCATTTGCACAAAATACATGATTTTATTGAGTACCTCCAAAATTATTGGTATGGTAACACACACACACACACACACACACACACACACACAGAGCCTTGCCTGGAAAACTTTTCTTTAAGCATTTTCATGCACTGCCTGGTAGGTCTGAGGTGCTCCATATATTTAGCTAGTTCTTGATATTTCGCTCGAACCAGTTTCATTTTACCTTATATATAATAATCAGTAAATACGTAATTATAAAAATGTATTTGTTTATCGTCCAGCTCGTACGTAAATAAACGTCAAATCAAAAGCTATGTCTTCGGTAACCCCCGCGTTTTACAAAGGCATCCCCTTATTAACAAAACTGAATTCTACAGACAAGCACAGTCATCCCAAATGAGTTAGTTTAAATAACAACACTGATCGTTCCTCTCTCCTCTCTTCCTTCGTCTCTCTTCCTGTTTACATTACATGGGCCTCTTCTCCAGCAATTCAATAACACATTACCTTTTAACGCAATACAGTCACAACAAGGACCTTTCTTTAAAATATTCTGCTTGCTGTTAATTCAAATATTAATTTGGAATTGTTGTACATGTAACCCAGGAATTCATTTGGCACGGTTAACCCTAAATAACTTCCTTATCGTTTCCCGCGGACAAGTTGAATCAGGCATGGCATAGCAACAGTAACAGCGAAGCTGATTTGATGGAAACAGAGAACTTCAGTATTGTGAAATGCGATTGGGACAGAGGAGACTCAGTCAGTGCAGAAAAATCTCTGCATTCACAAGTGTGGAGAGAAGCATGCTAGCATTCTGCATTGTTTAAAGTTTGTAATTTAAATGGTGCGAATTGATTAGGAATGTGCTTGAAACTGTGTTCTTACAGTCAGCCGTCACTGAACTTGTGAAGTTAATGTTGATAACTGGGTATTTTAGTTATGTTTTGTTATTACTATAATAATAATAAGAAGAATAATTATACAGTATATATTTAGTTTAATTCACAGTTTTGAGTATTTTGTTTTTGTCAGTCGTCATTTACGATTATTATTATTTTTATTATTATTATAGTTTATGAAACCTCTAATTTCTGTGTTTTTCAAGATACAGAAATCAAATACTAAAGATTTACATCATACCATAAGTGTTACAATTTACAATCCCCTGATTTGAATCCATACTTTATTAAACTTAACAGTCATCTAGTCTTTTGGGCTTTTCAATATACTGTAATTAAGGCTTAAAACTGTTGTTGGTAACCAAGGAAACTATGTAAGCAATAAGGCACGACAGGGTGTGTGATATGCTCTAATATCACCGCACCCCGGGTGCGTTGCAAGTCACATGCCCGTGGCATGCTGATACCATGCACTCCGTTTATAAGAATTACTGATATACGAATCAACCGCATATAGTTATCAAAACCACTGGGATAAAATCATTCCTATACTAACCATGCTAAAATACTGTAAGAAGCAAGCAATCCGCTTAGAAGAATCATTTCGGGTATGATACTGTATGAAGTGCAATGAGATGTACAACCAATAAAGCTGTTTTTGAATTAGAATTTGATCACATCTCACGTGATTAGACACGTACACAGCGTTTGCAGTATAATCCCTGGTCCACAGGGACTCCCAGTAGAAAAAAAGCAAGTCGTGCAGTTTATGTGTGTCGACATGGCAGGAAAAAGAAAGATGCGCGACTGCTTGTACAGGTATTTTCTGTGTTCTCTGTTAGTGAAAATTTGTTTCAATAAAGTGAATACACATTCATTGACTGCATACTGAGTACAGCACTGTTATTGTGTGAAATGCATGCAGAGGAAGGGGGGTTGTGTAGCAGTGCTGGGGGTGTGGGGGGGTGGAGCTTTGTATCTCCGCTTAGTGAAAAAAATTTGCATCGCAACTGAAAAAAAGCAAGCCACAGATGCATAAATGCAGTGGTAGTCCTGACAGTAAAATACTGTACTGTAATGTCATTTTAAAAGGCCATTACATGTAACACCACACGGCAGTTAAACTAGGCGCCCTCACAAGACGATCGCTTCTCAAATATACTGTAGTAAAGTAGGATTCTGCAGCCTTGAGTAAACATAATCATAATCATGTAACAAGTTGCTTACACACGAGGACTTGTTTTGATTTATTGTCCTCAGTGATAGAGCACCATTGACATTTGTATACTGTATTTAAACTGCTGATGTACACTTTTGCTAATTGTAATCATATCGGTCCGCTTTTAAAAATCAACAGCTTATAAGAATCAATAATGGATATCTACCAGTGATTTGCCCCCTTTTGAAAAGAAGTGCCAACCCATGGTGATATGCTATAATATCAACACCCCCATGTGACCTGTTTTGACCAATCAGGATAGAGTATTTAAAATACCCATTTTATAATTGACAATAAACAACATCAAACCCGTCTAATGAATTGTTGCTTATTTCATACCTGTGACTGGAATAGATCAAAGCCAACACTGCTTTTGGAATTGATTGGTTTAAGATCTGTTCTTCACTCATTGCAGTTATTTTGTTTCCCTTGTGTCTCAGCTTTTTCCCTTGAAGTCCTACTGGTTGCAGAAGCATATGGGAAAACAATTCAAACCACAAGTGATCTGATCCAATCTTGCTGAGCTGCGTTTAGTAGTGATCCACTCTATTTAGGTTGCACACAAAGTTAAAATAAACCTGTGATATGTGTCACACACTTTTTTACAATTGTTATGCAAATGAATCCCTGACATGTATTATATATATATATATATATATATATATATATATATATATATATATATATATATATATATATATATATATATATATATATACATATATATCCAACATCTCCTTTTGGCTAGTCTGTTGCCCCAAAATGAATTAGAGGTGGTATTGAATGGTCACTTATACTTGAAGTTTAAATGGAATGTGATTTGTTGATAGCAAAACAAAAGGTATGTTTTTTTTATGTATCAATAGAATTCATTCAGAACATTTTAATACTCTAGTACTGGCATTGGCACAAAAAAACAGGACAGGATTTAAGAAGGATAATCACTTTTGCAAACAGGTGTGTGTACATTCATAGGAGCACAGTATCTTTGGGAAACTCCTAAAAAGAAAACACTTGAAGACACACAAAGAACAGTCTGAAAGGGCTAAAAGCTATACATGTAAGTTGTCACAACATTGTTTGTATATAAAAGTTCTTTGAAATAAAGTTAAATCCTAGCTCATCAGAATCTTTAGTAAATTCTCGGCAACAACTGCTGTTGATAACTAGCAGTCATTTGGAGTAGTGAAACAGGTTTGTAGCATCTAAATCTACAAAGGTATTTTGAAAAACTATTCAACGTGTTGTAATTGTTTCCTTCATTAGGGAGCTAACTTCCAGAAATACCTGAAGAGTGTGATTTCAATATTTGGAATAGTTGGAGCAGTAGATTTTACAATATTAAAAAAAAAAAATACAATACATAGACTGCTGAATCTTTTTTTTTTTTTTTACTTCATAGTGAACTAGATGTAAAATTTATTACACAAGTAGGGACCATATCAAATAATAAAACAAAAACAAAAAACATTGGTGTTTCTTCAAATAAATGATTAAGGGTTTACGTTAAGAGCTCTTACACTACATGCACATAAAACAAACTTAACGTGGTGGTAAATGGTTTGTGAATATGGGCATACTTGTACACTTCTTTTTCTTATTTTGTTCAAAAATATAAAACTGATAACTTTTTCTATTATAAGAGAAAACCAAAAGACATATATACTTCCGTAATTAGTTCTAGGAATCTTGAAAAACTAAAAATATATATCTGTACTAAGTGTGCATTAGCAAAGAAAGAAAAAAAATGTCTTGATGTACTGAATATCCACTTTAGGCATTTCAAATGTCTGCATGTTAAAGGTTACACTCAAAATGCCAAGGGCCTAATGGAAACTTTAAATAGTTATCTGAGAATAATAAACACGATTTAATGCAATTTGTGGAAGGTTTTTAAGTTTTCACTATAATTTAACATACCTGGAAGGATTCATATCTTTCAAGAGATATAATCAAACAATATATTCTATGCCTGTTACCCAGTAGCCAGTTATTCAAAATCTCAGGGCTGAAATTAATTTTCTAGTCAAGAAGATTATATAACCCACTTTTGAGACCAGCCATCTGTCTGTCTGTTGTTTAATAGTTGTTACTGTACTTTAATAAGGGGGTAATCAGTACATTAAAACAAAAAAAAATCATAAAAACAACCGATTGCATATTCAGTAAGTCAGTTTCAGAAGTTTGAACAGATGTAAATATTTCTGTGTTTTAAATGTATTCATCCTTCGCTATATTCCAAAATTAATAATTGTGTTTAGCTTCACACTGTTTAATCACATTTAAAAGGTACTGTAGCATTCATTTGTATGATGTTTGTTTAATAAATACATGTTCTGAAAGACCAGCTGCACATTCTTTGGTAAAATCAATTTGAAGAACAGATTTTGAATGCCATCAACCAGTATGCATGGCATGTGGTCAGTATTTCCTCACTTGGGGCAGATTAGTCATAAATCCTCCTGCAGATCAATACTTTTTATTATAGTGCTGTGTCTTTTGTAATTACACCTGGTTTACTGTAGAAATAAACAGCCATTTTAAGGGCTTCTGTTTTCCGAACAAATCGTATGTTCACATGATTAGAAAACTGAAGAAGAAAAAAAAGTTTATTTTATTATTTTACTAGGAAATAGCCCATTTTAAATTCAGCACATTTACAATGGAGTGCCGAGAGGGAAAGCAGAATCAAAAACGATTTGTGGAAAAAGTGAATAAAAATAAATAAACAAACATGCTGTTTATTGCACTTACCATTATAATAACAACCACTCTTAATTTGTATGGAATCATAACATCACATCTTGACCTCCACAAGAAGAGGTAAATGGTTCTAAGCCATTGCATTCTGTAGTGGGAGCTTGCTACTGGCACATTTATTTGTCTATAAAGAAAAGCGAAGATGTTCCAAAGAAGGCTGTGAAACCTTGTTTACAGCTTTCAGTTTACTAATTGCTGTCCATATACATGTGAAAACATGCTTTTGCAATTTAATGGGGTTTTTATATGTATGTGTTGCCTATTGGCTTCAGAGTGCTTCCCAGGCAGTTTGTAAATAGAATGGTGATATAGATAGTGTCGTTCACAAGCTGTGTAGCCTACCCTCGGTGGGATATTCATTTACAAAGGATTTTCTGATATTTAAGAGAAAATGGTACATGGCTTCCTGGGTTTTTTATACACATGTACAATTAAATCTGAAGACAGTTCTATTACAGAACTTCTCATACAAAAAAAAAAATCTTTTTTTGTAAAAAGATAGATTTTTGGTATGACTGTAAAAATAATAGAATTTTCCAGCTAATGAAAATCAGTTTTCAAAACTAGCGAAGCATTAACAAATGAGATTATGTATGGGGACATTAAGTTTAAATATAATGTTTTCTTTTTCCTCTCCATGGTTATATACATGCGTACTAGTCCTATTAGCTGGATGGAATGTTATTTCATCAGGTTGTGTTATCTTTAATACAATAGTACTGATTTCATACAATATCTGTATTGCATCTCAAAAGTGTGTGTGTGTGTGTATATATATATATATATATATATATATATATATATATATATATATATATATATATATATAGTTATACTCTGCTTCATATATAATCCAACTCACTCAACATTGAAGTAGCTTCAAGGAGCTGCAAGCTTCTCTATGACTGTCTTATCTGTATGGTTTTGACAAGGACCCATTTCACAGTGAATATTTTACCAATACTTGCATATAAACATAAATAGGCCTTTGAGATCTACTGGGAATCACAATCCATGGAATACTAAAACTAGTATTTTTTTATTTGAAGCAAGTAATCAGCAGGAAATGCCTGCAGTATTAGTAGAGTATCACATTCGTACTTTTGGAAATCGTTTAGTAACAGCATGGCTGCATATAAATCCTGTATCCATATTTTATACAGGAAGACAAGACCCATGTGTTTTGCAGAAGCTTTTAAAGCTGTTTCTTTCATTTATTTTATTAGCCTTTAATGAATGTAATTAGAAGGCAAGTAATTAAATGCAATTGTGCTCAGTATGTTCCTGTTGTAAATTGCCCTAAACAATGTGCATGGTGTGAACAAATTTGAGGGATTAATAGAGGATAGATAATGTTTTTGGATTGTATTTCACACTAAACGGCCGCACAGAGAAACAAAGAATCTGGTGCAGTGTCATTAATCTTAGTCAACTGGCAGCACTCATGTAATTTGCATGACTGAGGCCGTGGCACATGCTGTAGTTAGACTGGGTGCTGGATGAGTCAGATTTCTTCTCCTGTTCAAGTTGTGTCAGTCAAGAATAACCTTATAAAACCTTGTCTTTGTAAATGAAAGGGCACTCCAAATACTTATTTACACCAGGCAATAATGACTGGCATATATCAACATTTGTTAAAAGTCTTGCATTCTAAAACCATACACAACCTCAGATATTGCATGTAAATATAAATAATAGTAAATGGCTTTTGAATAAAACATACAGACTTTATTTGAAATGTTATCATATGAAATATGGGTGTTTTGTGAACAAATGTTTCCTTTGAAAAAACATGATCATAGTTGGTCTATCTATATAATGGACAAATATACTACATTCATTGTTTAAAATGTGTGCATAATATTAATTATGTAACCTTGTTTTCCATTCTATCTATCTATATATATCTATCTATCTATCTATCTATCTATAGATAGATAGATTTATGTATATATGTTACAGTTAAGGTGTATATGTTTGCTTTAATCTTATTTTTGTTATATAAATATGCTTGTAAGAATATTCAACACAACAAAATATTTATCAGTGTGTAATGTTCATTTTAAAGATCTAGAAGTATTTGAAAAATAAAATACTGTAATGTTATACGGTAGTATGTTAATTTTCAATTAATTTGACCCTGAATGTGAGAGTTTGATGTGACTGCCCCTTAGTTAAAAAACAAACAAAAAACGACACTTTTTCCGTATCCTATTCTCAGGTTTATTTCAGGCCAGCACTCTTCCATTATGTGCATTTCAGAGTGTGCAGTGCACTGGCATATACAAACTAGTTTAGGCAGAAAATAATTGAGTTTCCTAAGTAGTCATATATTATAGTTAAAATTAGGTAAAATACAAGAGCTTTAATCTCCCAGCATTTTCTTGAACTGAATTCTAATTATTCATGCATTGACTTTTAAGGGAAATTATTTTAATGGCTTTTTAATTCAATGAATCTATACTTTCCAGTGAGAACATATTTACAAATGAATAAATGCATTCACGAAGTCCGCAGTGCACGCTGTGTTTTGCTTTCCATTTCTAATATCCTGGAGGCACTTTGCTCATTATCAAATATTGTTTGATGTCTTTGTTTCATGATGATTAACTGTGGTCACCAAACACTGGCCTAGATTGTTTAAAATTAAATTTCCATCTGAAGCATTAGAATAGTGTTTGTCTGAAAGACCTATATTTCTTTATGTTGGTTAGTTTTCATTTTAGAATTCAACACAATGTACACATAGCAATGATACTTCTCTGGTGCGCATATATATATATATATATATATATATATATATATATATATATATATATATATATATATATATATATATATATATATTCTGCATAGACCCATAGTGGTCAGTCTCAATGTTAGTTCTGAGCTCAGTTTCAGCTACATTGCAATAACAAAAAAAAAAAAATTATCAAGTAAGACAGATACTATACATATGTAATCTGTGCAGATTCTGGTAGACCGCAAAGTAACAAATGAACAGATTTATTGACAGGGGTGTGCTAATAAATTGACATTAAATAATACTTTTTTTGATTGCAGTTAATAATAAAATTGGATTGCAGTTGATAAATGTGAGTGAATTGAGTAAAACAGGACAAACTTCAGCTGGGAACCTATATAATAATTAAAGGTTATCCTTGTGAATCTATATAAAAAAAAAATCTAAAGACTTTTTATGAAAATAATCAACAAAGACAGCAGCCAATTCCTTGCAAAATGGCACATCCTTGGAAAAGATATAAACCCAGGTTATATTTTAAAAAGCTAAAGTGTATCATGATATTAGCATAATTGGCAAACAAATGGACACCCAGCCCAGTCAAAAACATATTGTATTGTTGACATACCTTATTCTTTCAGGCATAAAGACCTTTTATTGACATTATCTTTTGGAATTATAAAAAAAGAAAAACACTTATCACCAAGCAAAAACTAACAGAACCATTGTTTGCAGCCTTGTTTAAACACATTCTGTACGCGAGACAAGAAGGTAAATGAAAGGTTATACATTGGCCAAGCAAATCTGGTAGCATGAGGTAATATCATTTATGTTACACAGTTTAAAAAGAATAGCCAAGCTACAAAGTTATCCAAATTCATCGTTCCCTTTTGTCCTGTGTAAAAAAAAAAATAATTAAATGCCATTTGCTCTTATTGGCTTTTATACCGATACATTATACACAGACCTTGTGAGGGAATGTTTTCCTACATTTCAAGTGTTTGGAATGTGTGACTAATAATTTTACTTATGTATTAATAATGCCGGCATTCAAGTCAGTTATGTTCTTTTTGGCAGTGTACAAGGTTTTGTTTAAAGAAGGTTTTAATTGTTGGTGAAAGAGAAATGTTCAGTGTATGTGCTTGGTTGCTATAGAAACATGGTTACACTGTTGTGTTTCATGACAATTTTATCTTATGTTGCGGTAAAGGGAGGTACTAACTCTTGTTCACCACCTAAAAATAACTTTTTTCTCTCAAACCCGAGAAAATTAAAACTGTAATTATTTGCCCAGGAGAGCACAAACTATAAAAAATATATTTTTCTGCATAGCCTTCCATGTTTTTATTTTTATTTTTATGATTTACTGTTGAGTTGTACATATATCTGCCTTACGGAGACTTTCTTAATTAAGCTCTTGTTTTATTTGTAATCTTTCAAAATGGCAAAGATAATACTGGGCATACTACTGTATATAAATGTGTGCTATAATTGAATATGAAATAAAATGTATACCACATTGAAAATGTGTAGTATATTTTGAAAAAAAAACAAAAAAAAAAAAAAACTTTGGGTTCACATTTCAATTGATGATGTTAATACCAGTTCACTGTTCTGTATTATGAGCAAATACACTGTCAAATCCTTTGTAAAGCAGTCAAAGAGCTATTTCAGAGTTCTTTTATTATTTCAGAGTGCAACAAAGAAAGTCTTTTGTTCAATGCTTGCAGCACACATTCTCCTTTTATGACTTACTACTGTCCCCTAGTGGCAATTGATCCTCTGGGTGCTCTGCTAATGGAAGCAGTACATACTGGCAGTGTTGATTTCTGTGTGTCTCAATGGTTATCATTCGCAAACATTTAAAACATGATTTGTTACATTGGCTATCACTTGGGTTTAAAGCAGTAATTACTATATACATTTCTGTTTCCTCAGTGTTCACCTTTCAAGGAAACTCAAATTGTGTAAACAAAAACAGGAACCTAATGTTGCGTGCTCATTGTGTTTCTTAACTAGAGTCAATATTATACTGTTTTCCGAATGGCACACCGAAACTGCTATGAGAATGTTATCAGGTCTATGGAACCAGTTCTACTGATAACCATGTTAACATGTTAGTATAATGATCTGGACAGACATGCTAGTTCAAATAGAGGCTGTATTAACCAGCTTTTAATATCGTAGCCACTGTGATATTGATTTGGAAACTCTATGGACATTTTAAATAGTGGTAAGTTAGTTTTGTATAATCAGGAAATCAGTGTTTTGGCAAACATTATGTTACAATATACTGTAAAAAATAATCACATGTCTCTATTAACAATACTAAATTACAATCAAACTGTTAATGCAAGTGTTTCTATTCAGTATGTCCTACAGATTTCAGTGCATTGAGCTTGAAATCTGTCATAAATTGCTCTTTTCAATATATTTTGTGTTCAAAGCACACCTTGAAATCCTTATCTGCGTGTACGTTATCATTTTTCACTTTTCTAACTAATGTTTTTGTTTTATTGAATATCTCTCCATGTCATTGCTTTGTTTTTTCAGTTTTCTGAAATTGTACAATAAAATTCTATAACATTTTGATGTATGCATTTTGTGTAGAATGAACACATATTCTGCATACAATTTAAAAACTATAAACAGAATAATTAACTAAAGATCACACCTGTGCTTTTTATAATAATACTATTAGGAAAGAAAGATAGGAAAATATCAATGTATCAATTAATCTTTCTTTTAAAGTTCATTAGAAGAAATCCACATTTTAAACATGCTAAACTTTCACTATTTCATTACATACATCACTATTAATCCGCTTAGTGTTATAATAACAATATATTGTAGTTGAAAACGATTTTACTGGGTGTCACTGTATGATTAATATTTAAATAAATATATATAGCGTGATCAGCCACAAATTAACACTTTAACAATTGCGTAAACAGAGCAGGGAATCATTATCACTTCAAGATATACCAAGATATAAAACTGAGGAAAAAAATGTGACAGCAGCCATTTTGCACCACAGTAGAAACAGATCAAATATTTTCAAGGCACTGCATATTACATAAGTCAATGAAATAATCATAGGTGGCGTGTATAAGAGACTTGGGAAGACTAAGCCTCCCCAAAATAAATTGCCCAAACCCTCACAAGAAATTGTTCTGATCAACATAAAAAATATTTGTGAGCGAAGAAGATAGATTTTTTTTTTCCCGCAAGTGCGCAAAGCAGGTCTAACAAACATATTTCTCGTTTTCCTACTGTGCAACCGCCAGACCGCTAGGGCAGCTGGGATATCAAAATCAACACTGTAGTACAGATACAGGATTTAGTTGGCTGGTTTAACGTCAATTCTTGTGAGAATTTGATAACTGTGACGCTACAGTCAGAACATACTACTTCGACTGTTTGAATAAATGCCACCTATCAGAACACTGTTTGTGGTGCCAGATTATGAATGTTTCTGAAGTTTTTTCTTTAGATTTTTCCAGTCCTTCATTCCATTTTCAGTGAACTTCTGAAAAAGCATCTGCAAGGAAAGCAGAAAACTGCATCTGCCTGCTTACTGTACTCTAAATATGAAAATGTATTCTGATGAAAATTAATGGTTTTGCTTACCAAAGACAGTTTTCGAATACACAGGTGAACAAGGCTATGGCGGCCCTGTTGCAGTATCACCAAGGTCCAAAATACAGGATTTAGTTGCATTTCAATGTCATTTGAGGAGACAATGCTTGGCTGGTTTAACGTCCATTCTTCCCGCCAATCTGAACTCCATGTAGATATTCGAAAGTTTACAGTAAGAGTGGAGTTATTTTTGTTTTCAAATACCTTATGAAATACGTTGAATGCCCCTTGATTATAAGTATGATAGTAAGTGCGTGTTTAGAAGCTTAATAGTATATTAATAATTGATTTAAATTGGTGTGAAGTGATGGAAATGGTGTTCGAAATTGGTATAGGTAATGTAGGACTGCAGAAGAGGTTAATGGATTTAAAGGTTTTAAAAAACCAGTGCAACATGTTATCCTTACTGTTTTTCTAATTTGCTTGAATAGGCATAACATCTTTTAAAGTACAAGCTAGTGCTATGTTAAACTTCATTTATTTGGCCTCCTTATGTTGAAAAAAAAACAATGTCAAATATATATGTAGTGGTTTCGAGGTCTGTTTTGTGCTATAAAAAGACTTTTCTAGCTAGTACAACACCCACATTGAACACATATTCAATGTAGATACTGGTACTTGATATAAGAGCATACTTTTTAACATTTATTAACCTTTTTTTAAATCTATTCTGACACTCAATGTTTAATTTAGAACCAAACCACCCACATAGCAGGTTTGTTCCTGCTCATTTAGCTATCAGATATGTTAGACTACCACAAATATATCATGATAACTCCAATGTTGTCTTGTCTGACTACTTCCCTACCAATGCAATGACGTAAGTTAAAGATAAAGTTTCATGATAATCAAGGAGGGTGCTACATATTAATCTCTGCTTTAACTAAGTAAACTTTAAACAAGCCCAAACAGTTTTCTTCGGTACTTGCACTTAGCTTTGTTTTAGCCATGCTCCCAAAATCCAGAAACACAAACAGAGCACTCAGTAAAATCCCTTTATTGGAATGTTAAAAATCCCTTGGGGTGTTAGAATATTTTTTAGCAGAGTGCTGTACCTGGGGAAAACCTGACCAACTCGCCTTGGCCTGTGTGTGAACTGTTCTCAACAAGTACCAGAACAAATGCTACAGTCATTAATATGAAGTCTTTTTTACACTACATTTTTTCAGCAATTCACATTTTTCACATAAATAAAGCTTAAGTTCTCAACACTCCCATTAACTCAAATTATTAACCTGTTCAGTAATTTTTCAGTGATGCATTCATTTCATGGGATGGAAAAAACTCTACTAATGTTTACATGTTAAAATCCCTTGTCAGTCCAGTGGTAAAAATAGATGAATGAGTTAACTTGGGATAATTTGAATTTAACGCTTGTGGGTTGTTCAAACTAATATAATTCATCCGGTGGCTTTTTCTTCCTTACAGTCATGCGATTTTGTTTTCAATGAAAATGTATATTTGAAATTTGGTTATTTCTATTTTTTTATATGATTTTTTTTTCTTCAAATATATTTTAAACAATACAGCAGTTCAACAGCCTTGGAAAATAAGATTCCTGATATTTTTGTTTTCTAACAATGATCTCTAACCATTATTATGATTATTATTATTTATTTCTTAGCAGACGCCCTTATCCAGGGTGACTTACAATTGTTACAAGTTATCACATTATTTTTACATACAATTACCCCTTTATACAGTTGGGTTTTTACTTGAGCAATCTAGGTAAAGTACCTTGCTCAAGGGTACAGCAGCAGTGTCCCCACCAGGGATTGAACCCATGACCCTCTGGTCAAGAGTCCAGAGCCCTAACCACTACTCCACATTTAGGCTGTCGTTGATAAACACAAACCCTGACAGAACAGCAGAGACTACTTTTTATTTTTTGTTCCCTTTTGTGTTTGTATCTTGTTGAGATTGAGGTACAGTGTGATTCCCATCTGTGCTGTTATTTGATTGGCGCAGATCTAAGGTTGCATCAAAACATAAAAACTGCAGAACAGTACCATTGGGCAACAATTGAAAGAACCATTTGTTGGACAGTATAAAACATAAAAGCCACAATGCACACTCATTTTTGTCCATCTCCAAAAGACAAACCAAAACAAAGCAAATGCAGAAAAAGGGAATAAACAGAAGCCTTGTTTATACTCTTCATGTTCAGTGTACTGTGACTATTTAATCAACTAATGCATGTTTATCACATTCCTCAGATTATAATTTACTGACAAAATACAACATTGTGTCAAAGCTTTTCTCAGGCAATTCTCTGAAACAAAGTTTATTCAGCAATGGTATTTTGAGGACTCTTGAATGACAGTGTTCCCACAGGAGTGCTTCTGTGCTAAACTGAAGTTAAGAAAATGTGTCTTTCTAAGTACTGTTGGATCCAAAAGCACCCATTAAATTGCATGGGTAATAAAGTTACTCAGTGCATTCCCCTGCCTTCACTGCTTCTTTAAGTACATCTTGAACAAAGTGTATTTTTCACAGGGCTTGGTGTTTAATTAGTAATTCTCCCTGATTTTACTTACAAACTTGCATCATGTTAGAAAGGTAAACAGACAGTTTTAGTTAAACATTGTTAATCATAAATAAAGCATACAGTATCTATGTGGTAGTGTTTTAATGTGGTAAAGTTTCAGGTTAGATGATTTTAGGATTCAAGTTTGGGTTTGTAACCTCTTGTGGATATTCACTTCATATAAGTTGAAATAAAGCCTGTAGCTGTCATTTACCGTGGCAATAGCCCTTGTTAATCTTTATAATCTTCATGGTATAGTTAATAGTTGTTTTTAAAGCCACACAGCTTTCTTGTTCTTTTAAAAAATGTGTGCAATTTATTGCAGCAGTGGCTAGATTTATAACTAGACGAGTTACAGAGAAGCATTACTGGCACCAAGGGACACCGAATTACTGTTTATGATCGGTCGGAGAATGGCTAAGCAGATGATAAAGCACTTGCCAGCATTTGTCCAACCTTTCTCTGTCATGTTTTTTTTGTGGATGTCCTTCTAATGCCAGAATAGGAAAAGGGGCTTGTGTATTATTGTACAAATGTACAAATAGGATTGTATTCTCACCTGTGTTGATTCTAATACTGTAGGTTGAGGTTAGTTGTGATGAAGGGATACTGTTGTAGTTTTAGTAATACAAGGGGACTAAAAACACAATTCCGTTTATAAAACTAGCCAATTTAAAATGCTTATTTAACGAGTAACACTCTAGTTTTTGGAATTGTTATACATAATTTATCAATGTGTTGTAAACTATGTTAAAAGGACTCTCCCTTTTTCTCAAACACATATATTGTAATTTGTTCATTGGAATTTGTTAAATACTGTTACCGCCTCAGAGAATGCGCCTTTGAGTCCTGTGGCCGTGGTATGTCTGTGGGTGGGTTTGACAATCGGTTTGCTTCTCATTGCTGTCACACAGTCTTTGTTTGGCTATTTTGCATGTCCCTGTGCGTAAACCAGCCCTAACGATAACCAACCACACTGCAGTTGAACATTAGTTGTAGATTTTTAGAATTTAAAAAGAATTGGTGTAGAAAAAAAAAATACCAGAATGAAATGTTTATGCCATGTAGCCCCTGTATATACTGTATATAACAGTGTAATTACTTTGTAACACAACATGCTGTTGTAATAAACCTTTAAAACACCTAAAGGTTTATACCTATTTCTGGATGCTTACAGTAAATGTGACCAATAATAAACTTGGTTATACACAGTAATGTTAACGAATTAAACCTGTCCCAACACTGTGAGTCAGTAAAATCATCTAGTCCCGGAGGGGAAGGGGGATAAGGTGTTTGGATTCCCTTGATATGCTTGTCAGTGTTGCCATTCTTTAAGCACCTCTGCATGGTATTTAGTATTCCAATCGCTAAGCATATGTTGATGTCATGTTTTTATTTTTCTCCCAAGGCAACGTCTTCCTAACTCATAACAACAAAGAAAAAAACAAAACAGTTTGAACTACTTTCATGAACCAGGTAACAAGTCCCCGTCCCCCCCCCCCCCCCCATGACATTTTCTGTAACCTTCTAGGCTAATATTAAACTATTACCAGAAATTCACCTTGATAATATCAATTCTACCTGATTAATGCTGTGTAATTATTTATGTTTCCTGGAATAAGACTGAATAAATCAATAATCAAAACAAACCTTGAAATATTTTTTCCTTACTTTGCTCAACAATGATGTAGCTGTTTTCCCATCCTGTTTTTTAACCTAATCATTTTCCATTATAAAATTGGATCATAATTACCTGTGTTTCCCATTCCATCATAAATAAGATTTATTAAACTGAATATGCATTTCACACCGTTTATCCTTAATTAAACATGTCCATAAATAAGCAAATGCTAACACTCAACAGTGAAGTAGTTCAACTAAATCATGGCAGTTGCTCATTTATCACTGCCCTAACTAGACAATAGGAAGTGACAGTAAGCCATTGTTTTATATGCATTAGGATTTCCTTCTTAAACAAATACAATCGACGTGGTGTGTTTCCAGAGAGAGCACAGCAGCTCTAACAGTGGCTTCAGTTTTGTCTTGTCTTCATCCCAGCCTGAGGGTTAATCCCTGTGATGGTGCAAAAGAAATACAAAAAATAAAATAAAATGTATGTTTGAGGTCAAAGTGCCTGCTGTCTTTTGGGATATGCATTACATTAGTGTCATTTTTGGCTTCCTGATGTTAATCAAAACCAACACCATAAAGTGTTAGTTAGCTAATTTGTGTATTATTGCCAATGTTATCATTAATTATGTGGTTGTGAGGAAAGAGAGGATTAATGAGATGTCACAGGTAATTTACACCAATCAAGCTCCCAGGACATTAACTAAACAAAAAGTGTGGAGGATTACCGTGGTCATCAGGACAGTCCTTGTGCAATCACAAAATCAGAGTTGCCCATGACATTATATTTTGCCTCCACTCTGTTGTGTTTATTTGATGTATTTTACAAAAAATAAAATTAAAAAAGGAGGTGGCCAACTGGATGTCACATTTTAGTCTGTGCTTATTCATATTGATTGTCTTGGATTATAGACAATAGCACTAACAAGGGCTCCACCATACTTCATTTGCTTTAACAAATAATCAAGATTTGTACACAGCTGACAGATAGATATACATTTTCAGACAAGTTACTTCAGCGCTGCAGGACTGATTTTAGGACTGATTCCTAAAGGGGAATGCGCGCACACACGCGCACACACACACACATATATGCGAGTCGTATTGAGTGTATATTTATTTTGTTACTCATACAGTATTAAAACATGTCTTTAAATCAGACATGTTCACATTTAGAAAATACACTTTTGATTTCAGTTTCTTTATGACAAGCATCTAGGCTCAGTGTTTTTTTTCAATAATAATATTGAAGTTTGTATTGTTATCAATTGACTCAGACAGGTAAAAGAAATACAATCATACAACCTGTTATATCTGGATTGAACAGTTCATAATACAATCTGTCTCTGCTCAGTCTACTCTAAATACATGCACATCACTGACGCGCAACCCACATTTACAGTGCAATGGAATATCCACGCAATGCACACATGGCTTTCAGTGAAGCATTTCAACTGAACTTGCTGACAGGTGTCCCCAGACATCAAGCTTACCATTTGAAACTCAAGTAATTAAATTTAGCTTCAGCAGAGCAAAGAACACTACTCCCCCAGAATAAAAGAGCATTGTCTTGTCTTCTTTTGCTGATGCTTAACAATAACCTAGAAATATTTATATAATAGATTTAATATGAAAAAGTGACAAATAATATCATACATTTCAAAGCTGAGCACACGTTTTTGTTCCAGACATTTTCTTTGGAGATACAGCTACCTCTTTTCTCATAATTACAAGCTAAACACAAATGTTGAAGTGAAGTTTGTTACTCATTTTCCAAGGCATTTTTTGAAGTGTTTAAACAGTGTAACATTGTCTGGGTGGCACTCTTTTCTGTATGATCCCGTGACCTTATCACTGTGTTTGTGATAAGTGGCTTTAAGGCTACGATTTGTGTCATTCATCTTGTGTACCAAAGAGATTAGCAGCAGTTTTTGTTTTTATTCTGTTATTCACAAAAAGTATGTAAATAATTGGGTCAAATAACTTGTTCAGTCATGGAGTCGAAATGCTGGCAGGTTTGATAAACGACCCAAGAATAGTGATGATAACAATCTATTTGCTTGCCAAGTGGGTATTGAATTGAGAAGATTCCAAGGATAACAGGTAAAAGATGTTTGCTTTTCAATTCTAGCGCAGTTTGAAATGTATTGGGGCAGAGCTTTTGTTGCAGAGGAAGTGCCTAGTCCCATCACACTGGGCTTCTGACAAATTAGGAGGAGAGCCGTTATCAGAAAACCCATATGGTAAGGGAAAATAGTAAAGACATGGTATCCCTTCCTATGGAAGTTTTGAAGGTTAGATAGTATTTTAATAGAAAAAAATATATATATCTTAAACATAAGATGGTATCAGGTAGACTTGTATCAGGTAGATATGTAAATTATATGACTTCTTTAAATGATTTTACTCCGATAATATTATTTACATGGGGGAAATGCAATTTTAAAATATAGTTTTATCAGAATCTGTAAATTACTACAAGTGTACCTTCACTTTAGGGCAATTCATACAACATCACATTCAGTACATCACATTCAGTATATTGCCCATACTATGTGCTCACAGGTAGGCTACAGTTTGACAGCAGCATTGGTCTGGGTTTGCTGTCCATCATAGCTAACGTGTTAGTTAACGTGATGGTTAATCTTTATAAGCTCTATTCGCTGTTGACTTGAATGAAATGCAGCCTGCTCCTTTCCCTGAACCGAATTTAGCATAGTGTGTGTACAGTACAGTATATGTACAGTACAGTATTTCTTTTGTGTTAGTACTACATGCTGTGGTTTGCTAAAGATTTTGCAAGGGTTTCTTCAGGATAATACACTAACATTATAATAGTATCCCAATAGAATTTGTTATAACTTTTTTGTAAGGTTCCAAGCAACACTTAAGCAGAACCTAAAACAGATTATTTCAAGGGGAGCCTAGTGGCCCTGAATAAAAAATGAATGCCTCTAGGGTAAAATGACCATTACCCTTTGTTTTTTATGAACAGCTGCCATACAAATATATCTTTGTTTTCCTTTCAGAGACCACCTGCAGCTTGAATTCCTAAGTGTATGAAAATACAGTGTGTTTCAGTGCAAAGTAAAGCAAAAAGCAAAAAAAAAAAGAACTGCTGTCACAAATCTAATCAAAAAGTATTTTTTTTATAACTTTTAATATTATGGTTAGTAACTGAAAATGAAATGCGTGAGTTAATAATTTTCCTTTTAAATGAACAACAGCTATTGAACATGATTTTCAGACAAGTGATAAATAGGCTTATTCATATTTAAAAAAAAAAAAAAAAAATCCTGGTTAGATATGATTATAAAGGCAAAAAAGGCAAAAAAAAGTTTCAAGAAGTCATTTGTAAGGGCGACAGCTACCAATTAACTTCAGCTCCGTTAAAAGGGGAGAGAGGTGGGTCTGAAGAAATCTATTTGTGCCGCATCAAACCAGTCTTTCCTTTTCTTTCTCGTGATTTGAGTCATTTTTCCACTGAAAACTTTTGGCATCAATTGAAAGCATAACGACTACTTACTGCACTAAAAGGATCATAAAGTCAATCATGTGGATAAAATTACTTGGCAATTTAGTCAGCTTTTCTTTATTTCACATGACGGTTTAGGGTGTTCTACTCAGAGGAGCATTCATTCTTTTGTCATCATGGCATGTCATTGAAGAGAGATGCAAATGATAAATGATTCTTTGTGAATTTTAATATCAAGCCCATATATACCCCCCTCCTTCCTTGAAAGGTACACCCGTTTATAGTCGCAAGGCAGAATAGAGGAATCAGGAGCTAGATTGGCAGCATCTTATGGATATAAAGAACATTCCATATCTTACTGACATCAGGAATTGCCAGAGATCACAGATTGGCAGTCAATTTCCAGGCACATGTTTTGTCCATTTTCCTAGCACTGATTTTACAGAGCACACTGGTCACTGGTGGATGAGTGTTGTAAGTGTAGTTTAAAGGGAGGAACCAGATTTGAATATGCAGTATTGAACTCCCATTCAATTTCTATACAGCTAGTACATTTATCAATTTTATAACGATTGATGGTACATGTTTTGGAGGAGAAATGGTTACTGTAAGGGGAATGGACCAAGACATTACCTTGTTACAATCTAATTGAGAAATCTGAGGCTTTCCTTTTAAAAGAAGTTCATAAGATTAAGTAAAACAATGAAAAAGTAACCTAGGGATACATCTACAGGACCCTGTTGTATGGCTGTATTCAATCAACTTTTATTTACCCACCTCTGCATTAGCAAAACTATCAAAATCTACAGTTCTAAAATACCTTGATATAGAACAGAATTATGAAGTTGTATACTAGTCACAAAATATTAGAATTTGGAACTACACTTAAAAACAAATGAGTGCTTGAATAGTGGATCTCCAGCACCAGACTGTCAAATAAAATCTGAACTTAATCTATGATTAAAGGTACAGCAGCTATTAAATTGATTTGGGGGTAACATTTATTACAGTACATGCAGACTTAGTACTAATTTTATATTAATTTAGCCCTTGTTAAAGGTGTTTTTTTTGTTTTTTTAAGTAAAAGTGTGCTGTCATCACTTGTGTTTATGAACCACTGAACAAAAGCTGAGATAAAAACATTAAATAAATAGTTTCAGTGTAAATGTTTATCAGATCGGCATAGGTGTTAAGTGCTAAGAGATGAGATTAACTGATTAGCAGTCACTGTAAACCATAAAGCATGAACTTGAATTCTCTAATTGTGGAGTGATTTACACATCTGTGACATAGGTTTTGCTGTGAATACGTTTATTCCAAAATATTTTCCATGCTGTCATCGTGTTTTAAAGGAAAATGGCACTACTAGAGCCTTACATTAATCTGTTAAATCCAGTACATATTTCCTCACATACTTTCACACCCAGTTTTAAAAAGTACTTCTGATGGATACTAGACAGCATTTCGAGACATTTGTTACAGGCTGAAATTTAGTGTTTTCTTGCATGGAAGACTTGATGTGAACATACTGACTCATATTGGCTGCACGTCAAGCTAGGCTGAGGTTGAAAATATATTGTAAAAAGAAACTGTTGACATTATTTAAAGGGTGAACTGTAAGTCCATGTCTCCTGGGTATGTAACTCAAAAACTACTAGATGTAAACAAATCTATGAGGAAAACAGACTTCTAATAATATAGTATGGCATAAAGTAAAATTAAAGGCCCTACACATTAGGCAAGAGATGTGTTTAGTCATAGGTTTAGCCTACAGTAAAATGTTGAAGCTCAAAATAAATATATATATATATATATATATATATATATATATATATATATATATATATATATATATATATATATATATATATATATATAAATGTATAAATAAATGCTTGCGCTTGCTGTACAATATCAATTTATAACATGGCAATAGTGTGATGTGTAAACCTTTTAAGAAAGGACACTTTAAATTGCAGTAGAGGAACCTACAGTAAGTTATTTAGTTTTTCTATGTAAGTTTTCATTTCATAAATGTTTCTTTTTTTTTATCTCTCCCTGTATTGGTGTCAACATGCCTCTATGACCAGTTTTGGATGAAGATAGCAAAATATTAAAAACATATGCCATCCCAAGTGCTTAGTGTGGTTATATCTTAAGAGATAAAAATCAGTTCATGGGCTGTCGGAGCCTGTTTCAGCGAGCTCCGTGTTGCTAAAACAATGTTAATCTTCTCAAATAGGAACAGCAATGGGAAACACCTGTGAGTAAAATGGATTACCAGAATTTGAAAATCATGTTGGATTTGAAACTGCAAGAATGTAAACAAATCTGGTTCGAGTAGGTGAAGCAGGATCACTGTATTCCCTAGGTGATGAAAAGTGCAAGTGTGTGGAATTTGGTTACAGTTATGACTCATTTATAGCACTGTAAACATGAAACAGGAACTCAGCTCATTTACCTTAGTAAATATTCACATATTTATAAAGATATTTAAACAACATCAGAAAGAACATTTGTTTAGATACCAGCATCCTGTTTTTATAACTGTATAAATAATTCACAGAGTTTATGAAATACTGAGTGTATATATGTACTGTATATACAATATATACTGTATATGATTGGGATACCATTAAAATGCCATTATAATGACAATTTATTGCCCTGAAGAAACAATAGCATGTCAGTACAGTAATTGTAACACAAAATATTTTAAACAGATATTGCACATTTTAAGTTGAAATGTCTTCATTCATCCATTTCTTCTTAATACAGCACAACTGCATTCACATTGTAGTACAACTGCATTGCCTTTGAAGATAATTTTGGAGGTAGTCAGATGTTCTAGAATGGTCTTAAAATTGAAGCAAGAAATCATATTCATTGACAGAGAAACATTAAACATAAAACAATAAAAAGCCTTACTTTTGGTAAATGGTTTTCTATGAGCAGAAAAATAAAATACTAGAACTCCATGGCTATATCTCAGTCATAATGTAAATAATTATGCATGGAACTATATGTTACTGAATTATGGACAAAAGAAAAACTGGTATATTAGAAATGAACTGTTCAATAACAAGATTGTTGCTTATCTGTGACCTCATGTGGCCCACCGATTTATAAAACTAAAACTATATATATATATATATATATATATATATATATATATATATATATATATATATATATATATATATATGAATTTCTCTGGAGTTGTGGTAGGGAAAATAGCATGTTTTCTTTCTTTTTTTTAACATGTTCATGCATGAGGATAAAATGGGTTCATTGCTTTTTTCAAATCAAGACAAGCAAGGAGGGGAATGAATGTGAAATTATAATTCATTCCATGTTTTAGTATTTATTAGACAGCTGTGGTAACTTATAAGGTTTCTCATTCTGATCCTCTAAACATAATGCATTTGTGCAGAACAAAACTGGAGTCTTATCCAAAGCCAATGTTTCCTACAGTGACTAATAGTTGTTTTTTTGTGCATAAGTTATCTTGCTTTAACTCATCAAATATAGTCTCTGTGGCTCATGTATATTTGTGGTACACTTGTATGCTATCAGTATATTTTGCAGTATAACACATCTGTTGGGGATTGCGTATTAAATACTGTACAGTATCTTATATTCTGTCAAATAGCATAGTAAAACTGTATCTCTTTTATATTTGTTTCCCTCCTTTTTGACACATCAGTAATTTGAAAATCATTCCATAACTTCAGGGTGCAGGTGCCAAAACTTTTGTGACAAGGTAATAACTCTAAAAAATTTTTGCATATGTATTTAAACTCATAGAACTGGCAGGATTTTTTTTTTCTCTCAGCAAGCAAAATTAATTACTGTATGTTTTATTTTATGAACGTGTCAGGTTGAAATGATGAATAGCTAGTAATATCAAGAGATTATAGACGTAGTGCAAGACAGTGCATTAATAGATATGGAGACACCACATCCTCACATCTGTGAGCCACCAGGAAGATGAATCTACTGCAGCATATTTGTTATTAACTTACTTGGGGAACATTTTCAGCCACAATGTCATTACTAGTAGTGAGTGCATAATAGAAGTGAACTTTAAAAAGGTCTTTATAATTACAGTCAGAAACCGATAAGATTACATATTGGTTTGTACACTCCACCCTCATTATACCGCTGTCCCTTGGGAGAGAAGCATTTCATGTGGTATAATGAGGTGCGTTATAATGAAGGTCATCTTAATAGGATTTAATGTGGTTGGGATCCAAGGTATTGGAGGTGGTGTAGCATTCTAATGAGGGTGGCAGTTTCAGAAAGTCCTAATTTATTAATCCCTGTCTACATTTACATTTATGCACATGATTTTACACCCTGCACTACTTTTTTTATGAAACAGATAGACTACAGTTTTTGTTATTAACTAGTAAATATCCTGAATTTTACTGCAGTTGAGTGCTGCTTCTTGATCTTGATTGTTTATGATTTGCTAAGGTTTCATTATTGCTCATTTTTGGGTGGAAAAACATAGTGACAATAACTAAAGCAAAAATCACTTGCACCATTGAATAAGTGGCATTGCTAGGACTTTTGTACAAACCCCACAACTTCACAACCACTGCCTGCCCCTCAAGGCCTACTCTATAAATACCTTATTAACAGTTATTACATGGCAAGGGTTACCCTGCTATTCATTTCATAGTCAGTATATCAGCAAAATCACACAGTTGAGGATCTGGTTAAGAGGCAAAACTGCATGAAAATACCCACACACTAGTGTTGGACCAATAATCGATTTCTGTAATATTTTGTCTCAATTAATTATTGCACTGATAAACTTGTACCAATAATATAATCTGACAGTTATCTCAAATTAAGAAGCACCACTGCTACCGAGTGGTTTTGTTCTCTCTTTCTACACCCTACATGTATGGGGTTTGTATAAGGATATGCTGGAGGGTGTTAAAGTTCCAATTCACTGAATTGGACATGGGAAAAAGGATCCCTCTATTTTGGGGAAAGAAGAGTCATGTGTCTTTGTTTTAGAAAGCCAGCAAACAAAAAGTAAACAAAAAAAAGTCACAATTAATTTAACGTACATTTCAGATGCCTAAATATATTTAAAAAAAAAAAACCTGGAAACATTGTGTAGCTCTTTTGTTAAGTACTCCTTATCAGATGGTGGTCACTTATCTAGCAGAAGTTTATATCAGCACTAAAAATAAGTAAAAAACATGTATGCAAAACACTTAGATTTTCACATGTAACACAATAATAACAATTTCTACATTAAGAAAATAAATACTCTTCCCTACTACACTAACAGATCTCTCTATGAAAAATTGTGTATATTAAATGCAGGAATAAGTAAGCATATGGCAAACATCAAAAAAGCCTGCTGCCCCACCTCCCCCAGTGATATCTAGATCCACATCTGAGTTTTGATGCTAACCAGAGTTGGAATATTTTGACTTTCTTACAGTCATTACCATACTTACATCATCCCATATGGATGTCGTCCCAACAATACATGGCATTACTCAACATAGCTCAGTACTGGTACATGGTTTTAGAAAGATTTACATTCATGTTCAGATACTGTACAGCAACACAGATACAAAATAAATAAAATCATAATTCAGTTAATTCGATATCTTCCCTTTTAAAAGTATAAATGTAGTAAATGTGCAAGGTAATTCTGCAGTTTACCATACTTTAAAATGTATTTACTAAGCTCGTCTTCTTTTCTATTATTGGCTAAACTTTTACACTTTAATTTATTTTAAACACAGATAAAGGCATTGATTAAATCAAATATATAGCTCCCCTTTAACATTGTTCTGGTTTATAGAGACATGTTATTTGGCTTCATCTATATCAGAAATACCATTTAAGAAATCATTTGTTTTAATTCAGGCTGCGTAAGGCTGATCTCAGCTATGATTATGATCCCAGAACCTAGACATTTCAGATGTCAGATTCATGTTTTTAAAGTCCCAGCTCTGAATGGATCTTTTGAAATATATTGTAGTAGTCTTTTCGCAGTTCCTTGACTGACAGTAAAAAAAGAAAGCTGTCTTTTGAGTGTTCAACATCTGATCATAGAACTTCAGAGGCCACATTAAAGTGGAAGGTTTAAAGGTGATAAAAAGGAAGGTATCGATTGTAATTCTGTAGATAAGCGAGTCGACTATCCAGAGGCCATATCCCCTTTATTGCATCTGGCAGCAAATTAAAGCGAGTAAAAAAGACAGAAAATTAAACCCCGGGCAAAAATTGTATTCAGCTCCTACCTCACTAGCTTCCAGAATACTGACATTATTCTTTGATTTTAGATTAGATATCCTGATGAGGATGACCATAAAAGAACTATAGAGCAATAAAGGAAGAAAAAAAACAGTAGTTCATAAAAGGGACCCGAGGCAGTTTTAAGTTTGGTTTATGCATCTGCTGTTTTACCTTCATTGATTTCTAGAGATGATTACCGTTTTTATTCATAGAGAAACAATTTGATTTAGCCCTAAATTTAGTGGAATGCTTACGTTGACTAGAAGTAAGTTGGGGCCTGTCGGAAACTATTAAAATTGTGTGTCAGCAAGAATGATTATATCAAGCTAGGACTATATATAGAGAGAGAGGCTTTAAACTAATTGGAAGATGGAATAGTAAAAATATGCACAGTCCATTCCTATTATAAGTCTTGCCAGTAATGATGTATGACATTAATCTTTGTTCCATAGCAGCAGTATACTGCACTTATTGTGGACAGAAAGTATTGACAGAAGAGATGGGCCAGCTAGCTTGGATTTAAATCAGGCTTCTGTAACTCAAACTGTTTATTTTCATGCTAGGTTTCCAAATAAAAATAATTTATCTTTCGTACCAGTGCCGAATTTACATACCATGTGATTCCATCATATTCTTACCTATGTTGTTGTCATATTACTACAAACTCCTGTATAGTAAGCATTGATCCCCGGGGAGAGATTGATTAGAGCAGAGGTTTATCCTATCCATCGCCAAAAGTGATACACCTCATGGATAAGCTTGAAAGATCAGCACAAAAGCATCTTGAATCCTACCTCTTTAGGCAGAGTTTCTGATGTGACATGTGGTATGTGATCTTGTACGGGAAATAATCTGGGAAAAGCAAATGTTCACAGGAATTCAAATATTTTCCAAATGGTTAAAAAAACAAAACCCTGACAAACTCCCTCGATACATTTGCATAAAACATTAAGCTGAACAAAATGATTATAGCTGACAAGCGGAGCTCTACGAAGAAGTGTGCCTGTGGCAGTAAGTTACTTGTAGATTGTGCAATCAATTCCTCGTCAAGCTACCGTTTCATGATCAGCTTTGTACACTCTGTCATACTGCTGAATGATTAATCTATGCCTTGTTTTTATTCTCTACCCTTCCCCAAATTTAATAAACTTCCCCTAAATTAAGTTATACAGCTCGGCAAGGAAGGGACATTATGATGCAAATGCTAAAATTGATGCCAACCAGATAGCATTTCATGCAGGTTCTATAATTTATGCCATTATAATTTTACATGATGTCGCAAAAATTGTCTATAATGTGATTAAATGAATACGTAGATGATCTTACCCCAACACTTAGTACAAGAAAAAAAACTGCCTTACCCTGGTGTGGTATTATTATTCCTTCAATGAAACAAAAATAAAAAAATACATTTTAAAAAATATATATGTCTGGAAATATTCACAGAATCATTTGAGCATTTATTTCATAAGGACTATCACTAGGTTATTTGAAAAAGCAGATGAGTATCAGCACATTACGATTTTAATATCCTACCATAATATCAACAGTAAGCACTAGTAGAATCTTGATCGTTACCAGAATGCTAAAGGGCAGGTCATAGATTAAAAATAAATCAGATTCTTGAATAGCCTACTTTGTGCAAACAACTCACAATATGCTTTTTTTTTTTTTTGTTGTTGTTGAATACTTGCAAAGTGAAAACTTAAAAAATGAGTGCTGATAAGAGACTGACAGTGACAATTGCAGCAGCTGACGCTGTCATATTTAAGTTTTCAAAGGAAGAACCACACTGATCATCAGGGCTTTTTCTGTGATGTATTATATTATTTGAATAATCTAAATAGCAGTGGATCTCAGCACCCTTTAACTCGACATTATTCCCGCTGGTGGTCTCTCACTAGGGAGCTATATGGGATAATCCATGAGCGTTTCGGGAGTTCTGTAGGATTACTGAATAACCGATGAGCCCCCGAAGGTGGAACGTAGGTTGTTTACAGCCATCTCATGAGTGAAACAACCACAGCACTGCAGACAATTCGAAATTGAACAGATTCATTCAGAGAATGACTTTGTGTTGAGCAAGCTTTGCATCTCCTTAGAAAGGCATGATAGATTTTAAAAGGAGAGCTGGTTAAAAAAAAAGTGGAATATAAACCAAATGTACTTCAATCAAGGTTTTATTGCAATTAGAAACAAGACCTATTAGATATTCTATATGAGACAGAACACTCTAATGGAGCTTCCTGATTGGTTAATGGAAGTTCAGAATGGTCACTTTAATGAAAGAGAGTGGTCTGTAACACTTTCCCCTCTTATCTATGTCTTTTAAAACTGCAAGATAGCAGCACATAATTACAACCTATAAACCCATCATAACATTTCAAAACTCACAAAGATATCTCTTAATGGTTATGTGGTTTAATTGTGTGCCCTTAAAGAGTGAATATTTTATTCCATCAATGTGTATTTGGTATTTGGTGTGCCTGTGTTGGAAGTGGTTGTTTTCGTAAATGCCCTTCTGTTGAGAACCAGTTTTAGCAATCTTTATTGCTACCCCTTAATATTGCAGTCATGATTGAACTACAGCAAGATGATTCTTCAATCAACCCGTAAACATGCAGTAGATATTATTATGCAAAATGGCAAATGAAAACCCAGAACGTGTTCTATATTACAGTAGGTTGTTTTTCACTTTTTCTCCACATTGAATCGGAACAGTTTTACTGAGAAGGGCTATAATAACATACCCAGTGATATGAAATATACAGTCACAACCCCAGCAATGTCAAAAGCAATCTGCACCTGTACTTGGAAGTAAAAAAAAAAAAAAAAAAAGTCAAGTAAGTTCGATTGATGTAAGAAATTTAAGAGATGCCCATGGAAAATATATACACTTTTAAATACCCACTAAACCAATGCGTTCTGTGAATGCATATGTTATCTTCCAGTGCTGGAAAGGTTCTGTAAATCATATTGAAACATTTTTAGGTTGAATCTGTCAGTGAGTCACTTGTAGCCTATTGGTTTGCAGAAATAACTACAAAAGCCAGAAGAGCTTAACTAATTGGGACAAGTTGTCCCTTGGTAACAGTTTGTACAAGCTGCAATAACTTGGGCACTATGAACTGCTTTACTGATAACATTTTTGGGGAACATAACCTGAACTTGAATGCATGTTTCATAGTACCAGTACCTTAAAAATGGTGCAGTAATACAGGCTTTTCTGATTTATCACGTGGCTATGGAGAAATGACTACCGGTCCTGTGTTTCTGTTGAAAATGCTCGGTGCTCAGTGTTCAGTGCTATGGTTAAACACAATTGATTTTGAGATATCTAAACAATTATCTACATGCAATCATATATCAACAGCTATTATGCTGTTTGTTATCCTTAGTTTATCATTTGATGAATACGCTATTGCTAATGTGAGACATTCCCCTGCTGAGACGAAATTTAGCTTATCAAGCTGATATTTAATGTTCTTTCTATTTTTTTTGTGCAAACAACTAAAATGACTATACAAAAAGAAGAAATAATAAAGTTAATGATTTATCATTAGCACAGTAGAGATATAGAATGGAAACCAGGGGTAATGGTGTGTATCTTTCTTGTTATTAAGAAAATACATATTTGTTTGATTTAATATAAGGACACAAATGCACAATTTATTTTCGACTCAAAATGTCTTTGATGAAATTATGTTTTCTCTGTTAGTCTTACTAAATATATTTGGTATTTACTGTATATTTCTGTATATTACCATGAAGACAGAGGTACTTTTACAGTCTTCTCACAGTCTACAGTACTGTATTTAAATACCACTTACTGTGGATTAAACTAAAGGTGCCTCTTTCCGATGTAGGACCTGTGACATAAAGCAGGCCAGTTTACTCCCCTTTGCAATTTCCACACCCTACTCAATGCCTGCCTCAGATCACTTGATGTGTGTGTTGGATGTTTCTACCCTATCCATGCATTGTTTTCATGACCTACATATCTAGAGATCTCTTTAGTATCAACGATGTTCAAGACAAACAAATAGACTGCTGATTTGCATGTTCTTTAGCTTTCAGATATGCAATGAATTGTTAATTCTTGACTGGTACTTGAAAAAATAATCAATGTTATGCAAAAAACTCTGAATGACAGAGTTGTCTTTTTGCGTGCTTATCTTTTTAGAAGGCACTTCTGTAAACACTGTTTTTGTGGAATGTTGACAGCATTGACCCAAACATCCTCTTTTTTAGCATCGTAGGAATTTTCTTTTCTAAAAAAATTAAACAGCTAATTGATTTCCTATTCATTTTATATTTAGCAAGCATGAAGTTGGAATACGTTCAATAATTTTAAAATGTGTTCTTATTCATTATTAATTCATGTTAGGGTTATGCACTATTGTTTGTTGTGTTTGAATATACAGCTATGTAATCAAATAAACTACAAAGTGATATTGCAAAAGTCGACTGGAATGGCAGCAGTGTGGAGTAGTGGTTAGGGCTCTGGACTCTTGACCGGAGGGTTGTGGTTTCAATCCCCAGTGGGGGACACTGCTGTTGTACCCTTGAGCAAGGTACTTTGCCTAGATTGCTCCAGTAAAAACCCAACTGTATAAATGGGTAATTGTATGTAAAATAATGTGATATCTGTATAATGTGAAATAATGTATAATGTGATATCTTGTAACAATTGTAAGTCGCCCTGGATAAGGGCGTCTGCTAAGAAATAAATAATAATAATAATAATAGTACAGGATTTCATGTTAGATTTCGAAATGTCACATTTTTCAATTTGAGTCAGTTTTTTGTTAAGTATATGGAAAACTACAAAACGGTATGTAATTGAATATATTAATGTAATATTATTCATAATCTTTCGACTTTATGAAGCAAAATCATTTAATTCTACAGGGTGATGCAAAACTTTTGGCCATAGCTGTAGACTAAAATTAAACTGGAACTGCTCGGTAGTCTGTAAGGTGTATTTTTTAAAAGCTGGGTCAGGGAAAGGTGAGGAAAAAACAGAAGTACCCTGTTTGAACCTTTGTAGGAATTCAAGAATAAAAACCCCAGAAGTTGAGTCAGAGATAATCACAAGATCTGGAATTTACAATAACAAACCCACCATATATCTACCTGTCAACCCTCTTCCTCCCAGGGAGAGACAAAAGGTCAATGAAATGGCAGTATTCCATCAACATTTCTTTTTTTTATTTGTAGGTAAAAATGGAGGATCAAATATGGACCCTTAAGATACCCCAGTGTAACTTTTTTTTCATTTTTGAAAGTGTTTGTTTTTACTTGCATGTTGTGTGGATGTAATTATAAAGCTTTGTGAAGGGGAACAATTGAATGGTAAGTCATACCTTTTTCACACTGGGATAGCAATACAAACCTGAGTTAATAGAACAGAAAAAATAACCCCATTTACTGGAGTACATGTAGGGTAGAAATGCTAGGTTGAAGAAACACTATAAAATTAATTGGTATATTGCAACTTTGCTGAAGCCCCACATTAAATTCAAAACAAAAACAGAATCCTGTAGTCTAGTCATCATGAATCTTCTCCTGTTATATTTTTGCCTTACCATGCAACAACTATTTCTTTTTTCTTGTATACTGTCTCTTGCTTTTTATGATGTTTTCCTGTATTCTTAGTGGTTCTATATACGTCTATATAAGGGGCTTTGAAAGGAGCTGCTCTTAAATTTTAGTTGACAACCTTAAACATTTGTAATCTAGGCTAGATTTGTAGATTCTTAGTAAGAGCAGCACCCTCCTGTTTTTTTTTCACATTTGCAATAATATGCTGTCACAAAGACGGCCGGAGTGGGTGGCGTCAGACCAGAAGCAGGAAATAAACAGACAGAGAGGTGTGGTTTGGTGAAGCTGAGCGAATGCTTTCGCTCAGCATTTAATAAACAGAACAGAAAATAAAAGGTTTGAACAGACAAAACACAGGGCACGGCACTTGAGGCCAAAATAAATAGACAAACAAAACGGACTAGACCGACAAACAAACACGGTGAGCAGATACTACTTATATTTACGCTACTTGGTTTTACTTTCTCCTTCTCTCTCTCCCGTTCTCCACTCACCGAACACCCAACCTCGAGTGAATGCTACGTGTCTCTATATATACTGTTGTGCTGGGATTCAATTACTAATTAATTATTCACTTGAATCCCAGCACGTGAATTAATTCTGTGCAACCCCGTGCTCACATATTACATTTAACCAGCACGTGAAGTGATTTGTGCCCTCCTCGTGCCTAAATACAAATCTACACTTTTTAAATCACACGTGAAACACAGACCCATTTATATCCCGTGTACCAATCTATACACCAACATTAACACACGCACGCAACATACAACACATAATATGCACACAGGGGCGGGGCACATTGCCACATATGCATATTAAACTGATATTCACAAGCTGAAGTGAACTAATATTTTGTCAAGTAATAGTATGAGAAACAAATCATGTACAAGTCCAACGTCCAACTCTATCTGCCCAAACCATTACAGATGTTTCCCAAAAATGGTAGTGTTCTGCAACGCATTACTCTACTTGCTCTCCATATCCTGCATCCATATGGATAACATATCACATGGTGTTTCCAGCTTCCAGCTTTCCTTGCTCTGAGGAAACGCTGCCAAAAGACTTTATATCAGGGACGGGAAACTGTCCCTTCCTCACCAGGTCTCTGTTCCTACTCTGTTCCATAAGTGAACCAATTAAACCTCCGTCCATGTCCTAAACTAGATAACTACTTCACTATACCTGGTGTGCCCATGCATGCTTTATAACCATCTAGTGCCCTCTAAGTATAAATACAGCAAATACACGATCACTTGTCAAATAAAGGCTTCAAAGATTGAATGTTTGGCTAAGTTTGAATGTTTGGCTGACCTAGTAAAATCACTGCAGTTTGGAATGCAGGGTGAGCAAGTGTGGTTCAATTCCTGTTCGCACCAAGCAGCTGATCTTGGTTTGGTGCCCAAAGTGAGGAAAACTGCATTGGGCCCTTGCCTCTAGGGTTCATTAGCTTGGTAACATCCTTTGTTTAGGTTCGATGGGGCAAAATTGGCTTGGCAACTGAAATGAAGGTGACCGATTGATCTTGATAATCCATGCAAAGAGTCTCAAATGATTGTTTTTTCATTCTTCAGGCAAGTGGTTAAAATACATCTGAATTCTGATACAGATCAACAGCTTCTATTATATTACTGATGGGGTTTTAGCTCAATTGCAAGCAGCTTGTATTCAAGTCTACTGTAAATAGTACCCCTGTATTATAAAACCACAAGATGATTTTCTTTGGATTGCCAATTGGATATTGGATCCTTTTATGAAAATGCAGTAGTGTGCAGAGCAGCTCTGGGATCTCTGATTTCAAGTCCTGGTACTCTTCCAGGTGTACATGTTTCTTTTTTTATAACTTTATTCAGTTCTCTTTCTGTTATTCCTGCATGTTATCTATTTACCCATATAGAAATGCTGGATATATTCAAGTAACCCATAATTGCAAACTTGGACAAATGCATCTTCAGGGTCAAATTCTGAATGCTGCTACCTTTAATGACTGTGTAAACTGCTGTTTGTATTCAGACTAGCTCTTTTTTAGTTGAATTTCTGAAGCTAAAATGATTTTTAAATGTAAAAGTGATATCTGATATAACACCCTATAAACCAAAACCATGTGCATCAGAAAAGAAATATTTTGTCAAATCTTCTTACATCTTGCTGTCTCTAAGATTTAAGTGAATTTAACTCAATTTCTCATTGAAAAAGAGGCTTCCACAGGCTCAGCAGTGTTCAGATCCAGTCTGTAGACAGACAGAGGGAAGTTTTCAAATGGTGGTTGATTGTGTCTCAGATTGCACCCTGCTACTTCAACACAGCCCCTTGCCGGAAAAAAAGTAATTAACTTTGACAGATAATTATTATAGTTTTGATGAGAAGAAAGCCCCTTTTCCACCTGCTTTCATAACATGTATTCCTGGAAGACTGATCCAGAAGTTCAGCTGTTTGGCTTCTTTTTGGAATCTGCAAACCAGAAGAAAAAAAAAACATAAGCCATTTTAAAGTGCTTCAGGTGATCTCATAGACAGGCTTTGAACAAGAAAAGACAAACTCCAAGTTCATGCAAATGTGCAAAGATGGATGGTCATAAGAAGAGTTAGAGAGAAAGAGTTACTGCCCTCCTAAACTGACAGTGCCACGTCTCTAAGAAATAGTATAACTGTCAGAGGCTTTCATAAATACACATATTTTCAATCTTACCACATGGATAGTTCTCTAAAACAATATTACCCCAGCTGCTTGCCTGGGTGCACATATTTTTCTGTCTTTCTTTTCTGTGATCAATTATCATGTTTCTCAAGGTCCAGAGGACTGTGGTATTTCAACAGGGCAAAGACCTGACACCTCTCCAGCCTACCTACCGCTGTGTGTATGGATACACTGTGTGTGTGTGTGTGTGTGTGTAGCTGTGTATGTCTTTGGATGTGTGTATGCACACTTCTGTTCTTTAAAAATATACTGTGTATAAACTAGTTTGTGTGCAGGTTGTGTATTTGTCCAACACTGAATGCGTCAGGAACAGCCACACTTTGATATTCCTGTGAGGTAGTTGCTGCTGCAGAATGTTTGCAGAAGTCTAGCTAACTTAGAGCTACAGTAGCAGTGAAAACTATTTGTGTTTGTTTATTTTGTTTCAAGAAGGTTCAGAAATGTGATTGCTGAAAATCTTTTCTGAATATATATATATATATATATATATATATATATATATATATATATATATATATATATATATATATAATATATTTTATTATGAAATACATTTTTTCCAAAATAAAAAAGTGAATTTTGATGTATTTAAGTCAGTGTCCCAAAACTTTTTTTTTTTTAAACCACCCTGACTTTGTGACAAAACATGTATTGCATATGCGTTTGTGTGCGTGTGCGTGTGCATGTGTGTGTTGTTTTATATGTCTTATAAGAGTTGTACATTTCATACAAAGCACAGGGCTTTTTTGGAGGGGAAAAAAAGAAAAGCTGGCTAGGAAAACAATCATTATCTAAAGTATGTGGGATTTGGCTGGGCTTCCCAGAGATTTGAAAGTAGGTTATTAAGTCTTTCACCTCTGTGTCATCAGGTCAGTTCTAGCCCAGGTTATATATGGGACAACTTATATCTGCAGTCCTGGGGCTCCCGAGTGGCGCATCCAGTAAAAGCACTCGCTAGAGTGCAGGATGTGCTCTATAGCCTGGATGTCACGAGTTCGAATCCAGGCTATTCCACAGCCGATCGTGGATGGGAGTTCCCAGGGGGCGGCGCTCAATTGGCCGAGCGTCGCCCGGTGGGAGGGAGGGCTAGGTCGGCCAGGGTGTCCTCGGCTCACTGCACACCAGCGACCCCTGTAGTCTGGCCGGGCGCCTGCAGGCTTGCCTGTAAAATACCCAGAGCTGCGTTGTCCTCCGACGCTGTAGCTCTGAGGCAGCTGCACGGTGAGTCTGCAGAGTGTAAAGAAGCGGGTGGCTGACGGCACACGCTTTGGAGGACAGCATGTGTTCATCTTCGCCCCTCCCGAGTCAGCACAGGGGTGGTAGCGGTGAGCTAAGCCTAAAAATAATTGGGCATTTCAAATTGGGGAGAAAATAATAAAAAATAATTGGCAACGACTAAATTAAAAAAAATAAATAAATTATTTAAATATATCTGCAGTCCAAAATGAGTGAAGTGAATTATAGTGGTCTCAGCCCCAGTTCCTGTTAGAAGAACATTATAACAATTGGCGCTAATAAACAGTATATGAACTATACACAACCTTTCCTCAGTGGCTACACTGTGCTTTGTGGATACATACAGTAGAGACATTCAAACTCCAGCTTTACACTTCACATTTTTCATGAGTGGGGAATATCTAAAGTGCACCTTATTCTAATCTTTTGTTGCAAAGGAAGTACTGTGAACGAGCCCCAGTTCCTGCACTCTGGTTCTTCTACTCTAAATATGGGCATTACGGCATCCTTTGGCCATGGGAATGTTCCTTTCAACGCTGATATTTAAGTCAGAGCTCAAACAATGACAATCAAAATGAGCAGACTTGCGCTCGACTCTATTTTTAGTCATTTTTATTTCCAGAGAACTGTTTTTGTGTCTGGATTCTGGGACCTCAATCCATGAATAGAAATAGAGGGTATAAAAATAAGTGTTGTGTCCGTTTCCTTTCCCTTATTCCCCTCCTCCTCTACTCAAGACATATTTCACTAATTACTCTTTCAGCTCAATGTTGATAGACATGTATTTATTATTTGGGCAGATAAGCCCTGGGACTATTTTTCCATTGAGTATACATAGACATGTAAATTAAAACACTAAAATTCATGAGGCTTGTCAGAGTTGTCCTGCTGTCCAAGGCTGAAACGTGTGGTAAAGTTTACAGGCCCCTGTTTAGAAAAATACCATAAGTTGGGACTCAGCCAAGCACTGCCACTCAGGGCTCCTTTTGCAATCCAAAAACGATTTGACTTAAACGTTTCCAACTGTGAAGAAGTCCTGTTTGAAGGGTTGTACAGTTGTTCACTTTTCTACATTAAAATCAAAGTTATTAACAACTGAGTATTATTGTGTTGGCTAGAGTTCATTGAGGCGCTGAAGAGTTGTAGCCATTTATTAAGATAAATCATTGCATTCATTATACTGAGGTAATCAACTGGACTAATTTCCTTCCACTTTGATCTGAAGAGCTGGGTTTAACCAATCTCTCTTTCTCCAGTATTATTTTTTTAATTAAAAAAATTAAATTAAATTAAAAAAATATATATGTATGTGTCCTTGTATCTTTCTGCTTTGTCAAGGAGAGTGGGCATTGCATACTTTGCTCCAGAACTAGTTTGTGCCAAGCCATGATGCTGCCTGAGGCAAACCAATTCATCCTCATTCCATACTATGGAGAGATTTTCTTCTTTTCTGTTTCATTGCCCTACCTACAGGGCTGCTAACTGTACTTAACACATATATGCTCTGATGTCTCGCTAGTGCCAGGTTAAGTTTTGTTTTTTTTTAAACTTAAAAGAGAAATGTATGTGTTTTTGATCTGCTCTGCTGGAGATTAGACTTTTGGATAACCGATTCTTACATGTTGCTATTTTATACCCGATGATTTTTTCACTATGTTATAAATTTTGTATGAAGTGTAATTAAGTCTCTGACTCACCCCACTCATCCCATCATTCCCTCCTGATACCATTTTAAATTCCATAATATTAGGAATGCTTGATAGTTGCCAGTATTACAGAAGGATTAAAATTATCAGTAGCACAATATTTAATTTTTAGAATCTATTTTTCATACAAAACTAATTTATATTGCTACTAAAATGCATTCATGCAGTTTATGTTTCTAGTCATGTTGCTTTGTGGACAGTTTTTGTCAGTACCTTGGAACCCCCCTGTATTGAAGAGTGATTACCCATTGCTGTAAAATTCTCTAAAAAATCCAGGTGTGAATTATCATGGCGAGGTGTGGGCTGTTCAAATCAAGCCCTAAGTTTCTTACTAGTATTCATATTTTGCACTGTTCCATTAATATTTACAGTAGAACAACCACCGTGCCTGCAAAAACATCCCACAGACATACTGTGCCTTCTAGTGGATGACATTTTGTTAATCACATGCACAATTTAAATAACTTCTGCATACAATAAAGGATTTAAAGAAAGTAAAAAAAAATAAAAAATCAATAAAATCAAGGCATTCCCCAGAACAACTGAATACAACATCAATAAAACAATAAATACTTTATTGTGGAAAGCAGGAGAAATTATTTTATTTTTAGAACATTTTGGTAATTCAAAACAAAAGGCAAGTTCTATCCTATTGTCCTATCCTATTAGCCTTAATTAGTTAAATGAGGGCACCCACAACAGAAAGAGCTTGAGGAAAAAAGCTTACTCTGCATACTCTGACTTCTTGGCACTCCCCAATCTGATTTACAACAGTCTGACTCTATGATGTGTGCTCCAGTACACAAGGGGCTGGAGTTTGAAATGCTTTAAGGTCTACCTTTTATATCTGACCTTTGGCAGTCATCAGATCTGAATCATTTTCATTCACCCTGGTCTAGGCCAGTCTCCAGCCCTGGTCCCTGGAGTGCTTGCTGCTTAGGTATTTGTTGGCAAGCTAGTAGGTTTTAATGGCTTCATGTTTTAATAATACATACATTTAATATTCACAGTAACATTTTTGAAGGAGGGGAAAAAAACACATTTTTTTTTACAGATTGCTAAGGTTCCAGAAACCACAGCAAAGATGTGTGCCAACAATAGACAGCACAGTACAGTACAGTACATTATTAATGAACATGCACACAGTGAGGCGATTTGCAGGCTGGCTCTGTACTATACTATGACTAGGCTTCAGTAGCTTTATTAACCCCCATTCTTTAAAAGAAAACATTTTGACAACGGGACACGTTGGACATTTAAAAATTGGTTGAGAAACGGTGGTTCAATTGACTGTGGATAAAAAAACCTGCAGTAAAAGCATAGTAAAACTATCGTGAGAGCAAAGTAAAGCATGGTAAATGAATACATGGGAAAACTGCAGATGGGTAATAGCAGTACAGAGTGGGTTCTTGTACATTTCTGTAGGTACAAATAAAGACTGATAACCAACACACAGAATAGAATTCAAATTCCAAATTTCATTATGTGTCACTGTGGGGGAAGTGTTCGATGATCCCAATAGCTTTCTTATTTAAAGCAAGTCCCAAGTTATCTGGCCAGAAATATTCCTTTCCCATATACATGTCCAACATAAGCAAGACTGTGCCTTAGAAAATAAGGAATTTACAAAATGTTCCTTTGAGTTTTTGCTTATTTTCCTACTACACATCATACATTTTGAATTCAGTTCACATACATCTGCACTTTGGGTCTTGTTCAAACCTTGAGAACCATGAACCAGAACGGTTTTATTGAGGAACCTTGATTTATGAAAGAGATGGTATATATAAAAGAGCTGATGCATAAGCACCATATCGCCCCTCATTACCCAATAGTTTTCATATAATGTACTGTAATCTTTTGAGTTGTCATTTATCTTTTTTACAACATTGCTGTTTTTTTCTTGTTTATACAAATATACTGTCAATAGTGTTCCACCCCAGCAATATAATTCTTATTAATACAGTAGAATTCTAAATTTAAACTTGCCTACCCTTCACTGACAAGTGTGTGCAAAAAAATAGCTTTGCCTTGGCACTGTAACTGCACTTACATTTTTCACATTTATTCAAAGCTTACCAGGTGTAGTTGTGAGCAGGTGTAGGATTCACGAAATGTGGTGATGAATACAATAACCAGATCAGAAGTGCATTTATAGAAGCTGTAGATAAATCTCAATATATATATATTTTTGCTGTTGTAGTCATGTTTGTTCATTTTTGCTGTTTGTGTGCAAAGACGATATACTGTAAAATAATAATAAAAAAAGATAAGTCAACCACATTTTTAATTTTGCTGGAGAATATATGAATTTTGATCGACCATGGCTGTTGTTTGTTTTGGTCTGCTTTCTGTAATTAGTAAAATGCTGCAAAATTACAGAAAACACCAATACAAGTGTGTAAAAAAATGTATAGGAATGTTTGATACCTTACAATCGTTACATGTTGTTCAAAAGAAATTTAAAAAGTTTTAAAATCAGAAAACATAACAAAAAACTGTTATCCATTGCTATAATTATGATGAGATCATGGATGCTGAATTAACAGACATGTTTTTGTAATTAATTATAAAAAAATATTGTCTGTTATGCAACAGGATATTCAGTATGGTCAAAAAAAAAAAGAAATCGAGTCGCTTTCGGCTGTTTAGAATAAAAGTGAATTGTCTGAAGTAAGTAGGGTTTATTACATTCTGCTGAATAATTGTACCTGTAGCTTAAGTAGCACAAGTTTATTCAAGTCCCTCTGGGGAATTTTTCAAAATTTCCACAAGGTCAGATATTTAGTGATCTTTTCCCAGATGACAGGGATTCTTGGCTGAGTTTTGAATACATCTTCAGCTTTTGTAATCCTGCTTCAGGCAGTAGCTGCAAAGTTAAATAACCACTGATTGAAATTTATTAACTCTGATTTAGATGGCTGATAGGCTCGGGCACGCAACTGATGGACAGTTGTTTGTCACTGAGCCAAGAGACAAAACCAACTGGAAATGGGAAATAACAGATATTTAATCTTAATGAAGCATTTTGCCTTGGATGCGTGTTTTAACTATTATAGCGCTCCTTTAGAAATAGATTGTGTGTTGAGGTATCTGTTTAATTTTCTCACCAGGGCATTTCTATATTGTTTAATTGTGTTGAGAGACCTGTAACATTTGGTACCATTATTGTCAATGACTCTTATAACAATGACTAAAACTCCACGGTTTTACAATGAACATTTATATAAGTAGTTTGTGGTGTCATATGGTCTGGCAATGGTTAACATGGTAAATCAGGTTTAGCCTTGAAAAACAATATTGTAAAATACAGTCAGTACTCGGATATTCGTTACCCAGATACACGTCAGTCATGTTTATAATCCCCATTATATATATATATATATATATATATATATATATATATATATATATATATATATATATATATATATATATATATATATATAAAACAAATGCACTTACCCGTATGTTTAAGTGTAATTATGATTCATTGGATACATATTTAAGTGTATCAAGTGTAGTTCTTTACTATCTCATGAGAAACTAGAATGAGCTGATATTTTATCTACTGTATATATGTTACAGGGAATACTTATGTGAAGCAATATGAGCAAAGAGGAGATTTAATTAAGACTTCAAAAGTGTAAGCAAAACAGGAGCGAAAAATACACTGGAGCCATAAAGCTACTATCAGCTTTAGTTTCTGTTAGCATCCAAAAAGAGCCCTTACTATAAAACACAGAACAGGGAAAAAATAGACTTGTTTTAGTATTTGAGATATCCTTTTTCTCAAAGGAAACATCTTAATGCTATGACTGCAAATTTGAAACAGAAACAGTTTTAGAAAACAAAGTGGGTAAAGCTTTGCTTGTGGTGTTAAAAATGTTCTGATCAACTGGTCTGCCTTTTAATACCAAGACAATTTGCAGCTTCTATAACTTAAAAGTAAAATAGCGGCAACATGACTGACACATCGACAGATTGTACTACAAAAAAGAACACTTACAAAACCACTTTTTATTGAATCCCCGCCAACATGCAATATCTAAATAGTATGCAGAATGAAACATACAAGGCAGGGGAGACAAGGGAAGGCTGTCACACTTAACACTCTTTCTTGTCTTTTTATTTGTAATGACATTCTATGATTTTCTGTTCCATTACTAAACAGAAGAGGAACCTTTCATGTATATAGGGATGTTTTAATATGTTGGCAGAACTTTATTCAAAATATGTAGTTAGGCTGTTCAAAAAATGTGGCTCACCCAAGACAGCCTGCCCCATACAGGGATTATGTGGTTGTTTTTACTATGAGAAATAATGCAATATTTTACATTTTTCATAATAACATAATGCTTTTATTGTGCAATTAGGATAACAATGGCAGATAATGTGTGATTTTCTCTTTTCATATGAACATAGGCTATATATGATATGACTAATCCTACAAAGAGACTAATATTGCAACTAGAGTTGAACCCATGGTACAAAATCATATTACAGCCGCCATAGAATGAGAGGACAAGCATAAAATAGTTCAGATTGATATATCTGATGACATAGCCTACATGTTGGCGTAAAATGATAGGCCCATATGTAAGCATGTACAGCTATGACAAAAGGTTTGCCATCACCCTATAGAATTAACTCAGTTTGCTTCATAAAGTCAAATGAAACCTTTAGAATAATGTTGCGTTAACATATTGAATTACGAACCGCTTTGTAGTTTTCCATTTACTTAATGAAAAACTGACAAAAAATTAAATGTGACATTTCAAAATCTAACATGAAATACTGTACTACATGGCTTCCGGTATACTTTTGTGATATTATTTTGTAGTTCCTTTGATTGCATGATGTTAAATAAAAGACCTAAATTATGTTCATATAGTTTTTTTTTAATTTTTTTGTTATGTCTCAATCCTAAAATTCTAGGTGAATTCTACTTCTGGCCATAGCTGTATATGTGTATGGGCTATTGTTAGGCCGGTGACCCCAAACATTATGTGACTACCTGCCCTAACCATACATTACAAAATAATAGATTACTTGCAGTCCCATGTCTTGTCCCACTGGTTTTGCTCTTACACCATAGATAGCTTATATCTGGCTCTATTTAACATGATAAACACTTCAAGAAAAACTCAATACTACTAAGCGCTATAAGATGAATAACAAGATCTCAGAATTTTACTTACAGTATGACAAAAATGAGAAAAACATGTTAACTCTTGCATGTGATGGCATAAAGATGAAACTCTAAGATTGTGAACTTCCGGACATCTAAACACACATCTTAGTGTTAGTGTTATGCGCTACAGCCATATGTGTCAAAATTATAGGTACTATGACAAGCAACCCCAGTCTCCCATACTATTTTCTGGTGGAAGTTTTTTGCACTCAGGATACATTGCCCCGGGCTAAAGTGTAAAATGTAAAATAGTTTCTATGCCAGCCAACCATGTCTTGACCCAAGAAGTACTGTAGCTACCTAAAAAAGTTTGTTTTTTATTTATTTATCACCAATTCTTGCTGTTCTTAGTTCTAAAGTTTTTTTTTTTTAATGATTTTTTTTTACCATGTAGAAAGGACATTTAACACACTTTATCATCACATTTCTCATATGAGAAACTTACAAAAGCAATTAAATAATTCACTTTTTAACTTCTCCTAAGAGAAAATGTTGGAGACATGAGAGAATAATTAAAGTCAACGTTTTATAAAAATCACAGCACCTCCTGACCCACGCCCTTCCTAAGTACTCTTACACTACCTTGAACATTTTGTAAAATTCAAATGACCCTAAGTAAGGTTAACTAATAATGGAGACATTTGTGAAAGATGTTTCCCTAAATTTAATGTATTGAAAAATGTGTTTCCTGGCTCCATCACACTAAACGTAACCTTTCTTGTTCTGTTGCTAATGGGGTTTTGAAAACTGGAGGTATCAACGGATTTGATCTTTTCTAAAGAACCAGTAAAATAGAAAAAAAAACGGAGGATCCACCTGTGCTTTGATTGAATAAATGAAAAGTAAAAACAGATGATCCAATGGTAGAAATAGACTTTGTGATGTTTCCGATGCAGCTGGGATGAAATGTTAAATAGGGTTCATATCCAAGGACTTTTGAATATAATTCAAGGGAACATCTACTGTACTGTGCTCAAGTGGCACTGCACAGGAAATAGTCTTGAGAAGTTAGAGGTTAAACATTTGTTCGTCTTCATGTTATTGTTTTAGTGTTAAGAAAAAGGACTAGATTGACAGCTCTGCAAACTAGAGGACATTATTATCAAGATGCAGGTTAATGTCTGCAGTGACAACAGTTTAAATTAGAGAAAGAGGTCCACTATAATATATTACAATATTTTATTGTATCACTATGGATATGGGAAAAGCTTGTAATGGTATTAAATCATGCAATATCAAATGTAATTCCCTTTATTATAACTAGATACAGTAGATGACGATTAAGTAACTTGTGCAGCTAAATGAAAGGATAAGGTGATGTTATGAGGTGATATTTTATTTCCTATATGTATTAAGTCTACACAAAGCTAGTATTTATTGTAAAGTGTATATTTGTTTGATAAATCCTTTGGCATTCATCTCCCTCACTAGTCCTAAAACCTCAACCTCCGATTTGATTCCCTTGAAAAGTTTCATCTAAATAAATGTGGAATGGATTGTAAATGAATTTCTTTACCTGAATTCTGGTTTCTTTCAATACGAATCATCTTTGAATTCATACATTTTAAATAGAATAATCATTAACTAAAGTAAGAAGCAGAAGCCCGGACTGGTTTACAAAGCTGGCTGTTTGATTCGTTGCTGTTAATCTTCATTGGTGGCAGCTGTCTGGTGACATCAAAATGAATTGAAAATGGATAGTTAATCATTTTTAACAAAAACTTCAAATGTAATCAGATCCATGGGGCACATACAGAACAAAAATGTTTATGAAACCTAAGCATTGAGATTGCATAGAATTTATGCAATGTTACTTAATATAATTTTGCTTAAAATTATATATGTAAAGAACAGTGTGGTTCAAATATTTAAACTTGCTGTGAAACTGTTTCATACACAACAAATATGTATGCTGCCCTTCATGGAGCAGAAACAGTACTTTTTTGATTAATAAAACAAACAGTGCCAGAAAATTGACATAAGATGACAGAAATCTGGAAAGAAATTATGAGTGTTGCAGTGTATTTACATGTCAAGCAAAATTTTGTTCTGCAAGTACTGTATGTGGACACACCAGGTTGAGTTCATTAAGCAACCAGGTGAGAAAGGAATTTTAACAAGTTATGGAAAATGAGTAACACTTTGAATATCAATTACAAATTGTAACAAATTGGAAGTTTGATGCAAATGTATTACCTCAAGGTCCCAAAGATAGCACCCTACCACTGCACAGATGGATCAGGTCTCATTTCTTGAATATCCATGCACCTGGATGAGGAATTTGATCTTCCAATGTTAGTTCAGTTTTTTCCACTGTCATCTTCAAGAGTGTTTTCCAAATGCAACCACCATCATTGTATCATCATTTTGTTGGATTATTGCAATCAATTATCTCTTACATTAAGTTTAAAGACACACATTAGAATGAAAATGAATCCTGCATAAAAAGATTTTTTTCTGTTCTTGTTAATGAGGTAAAGCAAAGATGGTCTTTTTTTCAAAACTTTCAAAAAAAAAATGTGCAATGTTTAAAAAGATATCACAGCACATGGTTGATTTATGTTATCATTTATGTGTGTTGGTTATTTCTGTTACCACATGTTTTATAATCAGCTCCAGCTAAGTGTATGTAAGAAAATCCAGATGCCACATGAATGTTTTTTTTTTTTTTTTTTCCCTGACATACTCTCTTCATTAGACAACCTAAATGAACTGTATTATCTGATTAAGCAACAAGGCTTTAAACTTCTATTGACGACATTGGCTTTCCCAGAAATTGTAAACTTACAACCTGAGCCTATTGGAAAAATTCCGTATTTTAGTCAGCAGTTGAGGTCTAAATACCCCTCCCTTTCCTAAAAGGACTAGGATAGGTTTATTTCTTTCATACCATACCATACCATTTGACAGCATAGAGGTTAAGCCCAGTCTCATGGTAAAGTATGGGCTTTTTATAGAACACAACAGAGGACACATGCCGACAGTTGGATATAAGGATGTAAACTGCTATTAGCATGGCAATTGTTATTATATATCCAAAGTAGGATTTTGTATATGGATTACATTTTATTCATTTTGTATCATCAGGCTATACCCTCCCCTATGGATTTACTGGTCCAGCTTCATTATTTTCAAGAATCACTTCCAAAATAAATTGTTGGGAGCAATCATTGGAGGATCGAGGTGCCTGATTTTTCTTTTTGAAAATGAAAGTATAAAGGGGTACAAGAGATACTTCACAAAACAGCAGTATCTTCTCAGTTTTCATCTCTCACTGCCAACATGGAAATTTGCTTAACATATGTGCTGGCTCTGGGTCAACTGTAATTCATTCATAAGTACCTGTAAGAGTAGGAAAGCTCTTTAATCACCAAATACCAGCAATTATTTTCTCATATTCCACTTTAAATAATCTGAATAATTATTTTAATAATGTTAGCATGTCTGGACACTGAGCTATATTTATTGTGCATTAAATTCCAAATTTGTATTTGATTAACTAGGAACAATGCTTAGTCTCTTTCTTGTAGAAAGACAACATTTTTGACACATATCTAGATCTTTCCTTGTCAAAGATTAAAAGACGCCCATGTCTACTTGCTAATCACTGCTTAAAGGCATTTGTTTTGGATTGTTCACCATACATAAGTGTAAAATAGTCACTATTGTTAAATGCATCCCTTCATTTATGTGCAAATTTAACTTGACCCCTCTCTGCCTAAGGTGTTCATGACTTTGTATTCCAGCACTGCTTCAGGTTTTGATCAGAAGTTGTCCCTGGAGATGGGGGGTTTCATATGGCAGAAAGTATTTCTCTATTTCCAGTGAAGCAAGAAAGAGACACTTCATTTCTTTAACTTGGTGGTTGAGGCTATCGGTTTTTAAGAACATAAGAAAAGTTTGAGAATGAGAAAAAGCCATTCGGCCCATCAAGGCTCCCCCCTTGTTAGCATATCATTTTCCCCTACTGGGTGGAATGAATGTAATTGCCCCTTTGTAGGAGTGCCACTGTAGTGGCAATAAAGGTAATCTGATAAAGAATTACTGTGAAGACCAAAACATAACTATCTGTATTGTAACCCAGTACCTTTACATATGTGCATGCTGGTTGTAATATTGAATGTTACTCAATCTTTTTTGGTAAACACATAAAACCTTTCTTTTTTTAAAATAGTATTTGCTTTTATATGAGGAAAATCATTTCTTGAGTCTAAGGAAAAACAAGGGTGATGCATCTTTGAAATCATCTCCTGCATAGCTGGAAACATCATGTGGTTTAAATAAAATAAGAAGCGTGTTCATTTTGGGAACAAGATTAGTAATTTAAGATGAAAGTCTGGGATGGCTAAATAAGTTGGGAGCCTCTTGGTGAACCTGGGAATTTGGCAGACGAGGCAGTCTGCTGCAGCGCCTCACTTGATTAGCGATCGCCATGTCTGATGCGTTTTGTATGGTGTCGTTCCTCATTCTTTCCTCAGTCTGCCACATGCAATAGAGCAGACACTACACAAAATGATTAAGTTAAAACAATAGACAAAGTACTAAAATCAAACCAAGAATACAGTTACGTGAGAGGGTATGAAGATATACATTTAGTATACTGTATCATTTACTCAAACAGTTTACAACTTTGCACATTTAAAAGAGGAGCTTTTTTTTTTGAGAAATACTGTGTTTCCTATGTTGAGTACAACTTTTATTAATGTACGGTATATGTTCCCTATTCATTTAATTTTCACCCGTTGAAATACAAAATTCAAATGTCGAATTGCTGATTTAATGAAGACCTCTGATCCCTTTCAAACAAGTCCCCACCAAACAAGAAACAAATATTACTAAACTATGAACCCTTGACTCCAGGGGCAGCTGACCATTAGGGCTCTAATATGCATGATGAGGTGAACTATGCACAGTTTATAGTTCCTGATAGCTCTTTTGCTATTTTCAGGTAAGAATCTACTTGTTAGTGGTGGATTGTATTTGGTAGACGGTTGTTACAAGCAAGAGGTGATTTGTTCGGCGTTTATGTACCATAATATCTGTATAACTGGTGCATATGGATCCTAATCTGTGTCTTAAACAATGTAGCCCTTATTCAGCATACATTATACATCACTTTTATCCAAACTAATCTCTATAATCTTTATTAAATATAAGGATAATGCTAATCCCACTGGCTTCTGTATGAATACAGCAGCATTATGTTATTGGCTTTCTGTGTCCTATATAGCAACATGACCCTATTTTAAGACATAATCTAACCCACTCATTGCTAAAACGAAAGTCTACCCCATAGAAAACACAGGTGTTTTTAGTTCTGTCCACAAAGGTCCAGATAAAAACCTTGTTCCCTGTATTCACTCATTGTCTACAATATGTTGTCATTTGGTCAGTTTCTACATGACTGTGCCATGAGATGGGAAATACGGCAACTGCCCATACATAAATATTAAACAACATGCCTTATTTTTGTTCTGTTTGCACCAATGCAGTGTAAATTGTGCATTCCTGAAACAACTTAGAATGTTAATATAACTGTTTATACCCAAACCCAAGTTTTTTCTTGTTTTATGAAAGGAGGCAAACAAAATGTAATTCTGGCCCATAAGATTTTTCCTTTCAAGTTTAGTAAGGGGAATTAATTTTAGAAACTTCAGACTGTACAAGACAGTCTAACATACGTATCCAGAAAGCACCACTCGTTGATATTATTCCAAAGACATTACATTCATCAACAAACTTAAAAAATAAAGGAAATAACAGACCCATTCAAACATTATATAGATTGCTGTGTTGAGTGATTTAGAGCCCCATTTGCTGCAACTTCTGTGTTCAGTGGAGTAGAGAGCCAATTGTACTGTTTTATGCAGAATTCAGCGCTAAAAAAGCAACAGAACAATTATATTTAAAAAATAATTCAGAGATACTTGAATCATACTTTATTAAAGACTAATTATATGTAATGTGTGTTATTATCATGCAATAACCTACTAATAAACTATTTAAATGTATGAGAGTATGGTGTTTTTATTCATGATGAATTCAGATAGTAACTCATGCGTGAGTTTATTTATATAAACTGTGCATACCCAGATATTTTGAACATCTCAATAAGTGTTTATTTAAATTATGCATACTCAAACATTGATATATAATGAATAATGTAAAGTGTTACTGATAATCCTTAAGCACTTTCATAAAAATGCAAATACTACATGTAACAATCAGATTTTGAGAAATCGCCAGTATTGTTTCCTAGTCTGTTGGACAGTTTGGGCATGTTTAATGTTATAATCTTGATGATGGGACACTTTTTTTTTTTTTTAGAGAAAAAGATGTGCCAGAATTAAGCTGCAAGGGCTGTTATATCCTGTGCTGGTCGTCTCTGAACAGGGATGGGCAAGATTGTTTAAAAACTAATTTAAACCTCCAGCCAGGTCCTAAAGCTGTTAGTTATTGAATTACACCAACTGAATGTAGGGGAAAGTCCACCCACTGATTCTTAAATCTTATGGCCCACGATTTGGGGTTTAATTGCATGTGCAGCAAAGGTTCTTTCTACAGCACCATTGCCCTCTCTCTCTCTAATGGATGTACAGCATTATAACATTTGAACTACTTTATGCCTTTTTTAAATAGTAGTCACCAGTTAGTTTTTTTGTTGTTTTCTCCCCAATTTAGTAGTGTCCATTTATTTTGTTTAGCTCAGCTCACCGCTACCACCCCTGCGCTGACGGGAGCGGTGAAGACTAGCACACGCTGTGTGCCGTCAGCCGACTGCTTTTTTTCACACTGCAGACTCACCATGCAGCCACCCAAGTGCTACAGCGTCGGAGGACAACGCAGCTCTGGGCAGCATACAGGCAAGCCTGCAGGTGCCCGGACAGACTACAGGGGTCACTGGTGCACGGTGAGCCGAGGACACCCCACTGTATGCCTTAGATAGTGATCCCACTTTATGCTATGTTTAATCAAACCTGACATAGATGATCTGACTCGGTGCATGTTTAGTCCTTAGGAGATTTTTTTTTTATCATCTAATATTAAACACACGCTATACGGTTTCTGTTCTTACCATCTGATGAATCCACTTTTGCATATTCTGCCATCTGCCACATGCATTGTAAAAATCAATATCAGATCCATTTGCTTTATTTATCATGATACCCCAAACTCCAGAGGCACTGATTGTGTGATAACCCCATTTAAATTGTATCAAAGGGATTCATTTAAATCAATAATAATAATTGTAATAATAATAACAATTTCATATTAAATGTTTTATACATTTTGTTGTATAAATGTAGAGTAAACAGGGCAGATTAACAAGACATTGTTGTTGCAGGTTGTTTGTTCACCACTAGGGCAACAAGAGTGTTAACTTTGATACTGTTTATCAGGTACAGTAATGGTTGAGCTTTGTCCACATGCACTTATAAACTTTCCAACTTCATTAGGATTTGTTTGGGAAATGACTGATCAAAGATGCTGTCACAGTTGTTCCTTTTTCTCAGCTCAAAGCTGCCAGCAAATTATTGGCATCACCTTAGGGAGATATTAGAGGGGTCTTCAGTGTTATATGCTGTACCGACAAACACCACTTAAGCCAGACTCTGCTTCCTAAACAAGTATTTAATCCCCTCATTAATGATATATGAAACTAGAAATCAATAGGCAATGCTGGTTAGAGCCTCTTTACAGAACTAATGGCTACACCTTGTCTAACGTTAGAGACTTCTTTCTTGGGTATAGATCTGTTACATATGACGGGTAACAACAGTTAGATACATAATGCTGTATTTGGACTGTAACAGCTGTCGATATGCTTTTTTGGGGAGCTTTAAATGTTTTATTTTGTTTAATTTTCTTTGTAAAAAAAAAAAACAGCTCTTTGTGCTTTGGTACATTCAGGACACAGTGACTGAGGTTCTTAACTCTAACCATCCTATTACAGTAGATCCTTTTTTCCATGCCAACCCATCAGTCTCTGAAGGAAAAAAAAAACATTCCTTAGCATGGCTTGATTTACAATTTGTTAAACTACACTAACTGCATTACCCAATGTAAAATATGTTTTGTGTGGTAATGAAGTAGTGTGTCTCTTTCTTGGGTGTTTTTGTTTAGCACAGGTTGGTATTCATTGTGAACAGTTACTTTGTCAAGTCAAGTGGATTCTTGATCCCACTGCCTACAACGTAAGATTGTGAGTGTCTGGAGCACCATTACAGATGCTGCTCAACATGTCCGTCTACCAAGGGTATGTTTATTATTTGTTTATTTAGCAGACACCTTTATCCAAGGCAACTTACAGAGACTAGGGTGTGTGAATTATGCATCAACTGCTGAGTCACTTACAATTACGTCTCACCCGAAAGACGGAGCACAAGGAGGTTAAGTGACTTGCTCAGGGTCACACAATGAGTCAGTGGCTGAGGTCGGATTTGAACCGGTGACCTCCTGATTACAAGCCCTTTTCTTTAACCACTGGACCACACAGCCTCCACACAGCTCTACTGTTTAGTGCAAGGTCCACTGTAAACAAGCGAGTGAATCTTCTAAATAATAGAAGAGAACCTAATTTGAGGTTCAGAGAAATTGAAATAAATTTATACTCGTTTCTCATACTTTATTTGAAATGTAGCTGTAAGTTGGAGCACTAAACATTACAGTCTCACTGAAGAGCTTATAAATTAAACTGAAAAGCATTCTGTGGTCTTTACTGATCATTACTGACAAAAATGGAAGCAGGGTCTTTTACTGAATGTCTTTTGAATTGTCTATTTTACACATGGTTGAGCCTGATTACGTAGCCCAGAGAACTCCGTAACACTTTAGTTTAGGGATCCTATATCATTTTTTGTTGTTGTTATTGTTAATAGTCACTTATAACGGATATAGTCTGTCAGTCTTTTCAGGTGTGTTTGTCTTTATATGCCAGTCTGTCTGCCTGTCTGTCTGTGTCTTTATATGTCTGCCTCACCAATTGTATGGGGTTGCTTTGTTTTTGCAATACAGTCATTATACTTTTTTTTTTTTTTCCTATTATTTATAACCACTTAACAGATATCTAAATAAAGTGTTATCAAGAAATCTTGTGATCAGTTGGATTTTAGAGGGGTACATACTGTTCTCAAATTTATAACTTAACCATAAATATCAAAGATGACCGCCTACTGCTCCACATGGTCAGCAAGACTTAGTCTTAGAAAAATAAATACAAACTGGAGCGCAGTCGTCACAGCAGTGATGGCCTTTTAAGGGATTCTTATAAAGTGGTTTGGGGGCCTGCTGTTCTCTTGTAGGGAATTAAATTGCTTTAAGGGATGATGCTCATAAAAATGCAGTTCAGAAAAACATATATAAGAGAGAACCATTTTTCATTATTTGGCAAAGGCTGTGTAGTTTACATTCCTTTAATGATATTGAATTTGACTGACATTCCCGTAATAAATTGCATCAGGTTGTGTAGAATTCTGTGGAATTCTGCAGCAGCTTCAGCTGTGTTTCAAAAGTATTAGGGCAGCCACAAGAAAGATCAAAGTTAAATGAAGACTGTCTTGTTTCATGCCTTAGGTAAAATATCATCATACGCCAGTATTTTCAGAAATAATGCGCTTATTTTTTTCTTATTTAGTTAATTGAATTTAATTATCTCATATAAGAACGGGTAGAATGTATTTCATCTGGATTTTGTTGTATATAGTAAAATAAGAACAATATTCTACTAAATTAAAAAAAGATCAAAACAAGGTGCTCCCCTTCCCATCACTGTCTATGTGAGTTTGATTGGAAAACTTACAAACAACTGATGGCAGTTTTCCAGTGGTTATATGTAACTACTAAAAAAAAAAAAAAATCCCATTAAGCCTGTGCACAGTATCTCACAGTATAACAAACTTGGCATTTATGCTGGTCATGTAGTGTCTCCTGGTGGCGTTCTGTTGCAAATCTAACAGTTCTTAAAATAGTGATAACTATCAGCATTAGCAGCATCTTTGGCTGGAGACATTTTTGTTCTTTTTATTTATTTGTTGTTTACAGATACTCCTATTTGAACACAGCACCGTTGATTTCAGGCTGCTTCCTGGCACCTGTTTGTTCACTTCCTGTGCTCTTTGGCAATCTTACTCCAATGACAAGAGTTGAAATCAGAACATGTGACACATACACAGGAAGTTATTCTCTGTAAAGAGCAGCGTTGAAGAATCGAATAAAGAACAACAAGACATTCAATAGAAGAGGAAAGAAAATGACAAGCCTTGGTTATCTCATTTTATGTCTTGTGGATTATTGGGACCTATTCACAAAGTTTCAGTTTATAGCTTGTTAAAGTTTGCCGTTCATTAACAGTTCAATAAATCAAGAACTGATTATCAAATCTTATTTACACAGCCCTGTTTTAAAGTGGTGTGCTGCTAAAATGTGTATATTGATAAATACAATTATATTTCATACATTATAATTGAACGGGATTGTTGGTACATTGTTGACTTTTTTGTCTTTCCTAAGTTTTTGACATGGCGATACTGTACATTATGTTATAGGAAAATGAGTACCACTCAACATATCTTTACCCTTATTTCATATGTCACTGAAACACCAAAAGCACTTATCTAAAGCCACTAGGACAAGGGTGTTTGAAAATTTCATATTGGATCATTTAAGACTGAGGCACCCGTTCCCTAGCTCTCCCTCCTTCTGTATCTGTAAGTGATTAGGTGTGATTGAAAAAAGGAAGCAGCCAGAGTAGGCTAGTGGTGTTTGGGGTTGGAGTAATCTGACAGTTTGCAAAACTGTAAAAGAGATTATGTGAGGGGAATGAAAATAGCACTCAGCAGGTATGTCGAAGAAGATGGACAAGTTAAAACAGATGATGCAACCCTAACCACATCATGCAGGATTCCCCGTAGCTATGGCATTCTGCTTTGCGTGCAGCAATGTTGATTCACTGCGCCCACATCTGGTGCTACAGGAGGGAATCCTGGAGACCTACAGTAAGGAACAGGAAGGCTACTATACACAAAGGTATTTCAGAAACCTGTCAGAACAAATAAAGGCGTATTCATGAACTGCTGATGCTGGCTGTATAAACATGTGGATTGGGAATTTCTCAGAGGCCTAATCTGTTATACAGGAAAAGTCAATTGAGAAGCCTAAGAGGCTAAATGGACAATGCAGTTGGTTGTATGGAGCTTAACCAAAGTCTTTAAGAGCAGTGGAATCATAGGGAATTGAGTGCTTTCTGCTTTAGAGTACTTGATAAAGTTCCTAATCTCTTTTATAAATGGCTCAATCTTTTTTTTGTTTGTTTGCTTTACTTAAACAAGTATTTCTAGAAGTTTAGAAGATTATAGGGGAGCAAGGCTGGGTAAAAGATCATCTGTGTGGATGAGAACTATGATCTATATCTGGAAGCTGAGGAACTTAAACAAATATATTGGGCCACTTTTGAGTTCTGTTCCTTATTATGTATTTGATCCAAATACATAATAAGGAACATAACTCAAAAAAGATTTATTTTCCTTATATTCTGACAGACAGACTTACTTCTACCTGTTCCACAAACCAATGACAGCCTGTCAAGCAAAACAATGAAAGGGATACACCCAATAGAGAGAGTCTGAGGTAGGTAGTAGTCAAGCTCTTAAATATGGGGATGTTAAAATCAGAATGACAAATGAGTATTTAGCCTTGTTCAATAGCTGACAGAAAAGACTAGGTTGTATGCTAAATTTCTACTTTATACTTTATGAATATTGAATATTTAAGAGGAAATATTAAGAGCTATTATTAACCAAGGATTTGTATGTATTTAAATTAATCAAGTAGAGGAGCCCAAATATAATACTTTCAAAACAGAAGCAGAATGCGCTTTGTGGAGAGAAGAGAGCATGTTATTTTCTACCAGACCCAGCATTACACATTACATCAATTCTGAGAAAAGCAGTTTACACAGAGGTCTGTGGTACTTAAGAGATTGACTAGAAAAACAGGACTACCATTTATTCAATGCTCATAAAAGTGCATGGCAGAAAACACCATAATAAGGAAGTCTGTGTCCCAGTTCATCAAAGAAATATAAATGTTAAGAGGTGAGCATTTACTGATGAGAAGAATGAAGGATTCACCCTCTGATGGTGCCTTAACAAATCGATGGATATCCCGTTTATTAAAATCAATCTTTATGATTTATCAAAATAGATGTATCAAGATGCTCCAAGCTGCCATTCTAAAGTTATTTCTTAGTCACACTTGCCATGAAAAATACATTACCAAAACAAAACCATTCATCTCTCTTGTCAAACCATTCAATAAATTATGAGTATCAACCAAAATGTGTTCTAGCAGGGCAAAAGGTTTTTAAATGACTGATGTTAAGTTTCGTTTATTTGCATGGTTTACCAAATCCTAACAGCCAATTTTTTACTTTGACAGAAATCTCTCCAGAGGAAGTATGGTGAAAAAGGTTGTCTAAAAACTATAGTGCATGTAGACTGTAAAAGACCCAAGTCAAAGGTTGTACAACTTTTCCTGTTCTGCAGTGCTGTTATACATACTCAATGCTCCAGAGATTTGACTGATTAGGGCAGTGGGGACAGTATCACAGAATCTCTCCATTAGGGAGAGGTCCGAGATCATACGATATTGTTCCGCTCCATTAATCATTTTGAAATGGCAAATAAAGTAGGATTTCAGCACGGAAAGAGAAAAAGGAATGTCAGGGACCCACAGGTTATTTTGAAATGAAAGAACTCAACCAGACCAGAGCCAAAGGACCACAGTGTATAAATGCTCCCAGATCTTCATAACAACCATTTCCTAAGAACTACTGCCAATTTTCCTGTAATTTACAATAAATTGTTTGTGAAATCCATGTATCCTCCTATTTGTGCTCCATTTGTACAAATTATTATTATATTATGTTTTTATTTATTTCAGAAGTGGAGTGTGTCAAGTATTCTACATGTATGTAGAGTCACTTAGAAATAAAACTGTAGGGGAGGGGTAATCTAAGCTAACTGTATCCTGTTTATCATCTGTAGTTAGTTATTAAGCTTTTAGTGTTTCCATTACTTATAGTCTGTGTGTGTGTTTCTTACTGTTGCTATATGCCTTGAATCTCTTTTTATTGCCAGTGCCCCCAATATAAAAATTGCAGTCTGTATAAAGAACACAGGAATTCAGGTTCTGCATTTTAGAAAATGGCGAGATGCTGAGACAGCACTTTCTGCTGTCATTCTCAGCATGTGTCTGTCAGGGTATGACTTTCCCTGCAGCTGAGCTTGTTTACGGATGTGTATGATATCCCACATAATTAGAATGAAAACAAAATATAAAAGAGCAAAAGATTTGTCCTCAATTTCTGGCAAGTTTTGAATTCTACACCCAAATAGAGTTACCTGTGCCTGTAAAATATAAATGTCATTAAAATAAAAACATTATCAGAGGATTCCCTCAGTGGATGTGAACATGGAGCATTGTATGATTGATCACTATGGGATACTGTTATATTGTTCTTCTCATTAAAGTCATTTTGGTTATCTTTGAGTTGGGTATTTTTATTTTCTTCACAGTTAATAAAATGAACAACCAAAACAGAAAGAATAAAAGAGAACCACTTCTCACAGAAATGATTTTCCAGTAAATCTACAGTATGCAGTAAACTACACCACCATTGATTTTAATATGAGAATGGCTTGAATTACCGTATGCTTAACTGCTACACTATTCTGGCAGAGCATTTATGCCTTAACCTTAAATGCAGCTAAGAAATTGTAAACTGTACATTATGAACACTTTTCGGTCCATCAATCTATCAATCCATTCCAGTTAAGTTATGCTGTCTGGGGGCACAGCAGCATTGTGTATGGTTAGTCTCAATAGACATACATCTGTCAGTGTATATCTCTTTTCAGACAGGGTCCAAGCAGGAAGCTAGGAATTACCTAGTCTTCAAACAGGTGGTCAGCCCACTCATTTTAGTCATGCCTCTTGAGTCAGCACTGGCCACAGATCAAACCCTAGGCCTCCCAGTCCATTGGCTCCAAGCAACTCAGGGATCGCAAAAAATAGAGCCACGTCTTGTGGTGCTATTTTATTACTGCAGTCACTTTATTACTTAGTTTGGCTCTGCAAGGAGTGAGTGAGTAATAAAAATAACTAGCTGGTAGCCAGTTATGTATCAAAAGTTGTTAAGCTGTGTTGGAGCTACAATTACATTTGTTTCATTATGTGTACAGTTCCATCTTAAATGACTTTCTTCCTGTATATCTTAATCAGAAAGAACACATGTGATGTTAATCAAACAGTTGCAGTTCTGACTGGAAAAAGAGATCACATAAAGACAAATATGATATTCTAAAACCAGAAATATTTAATGAAAGCTACTGTAACTTAGAACTGTTATTTTATAATTTAAATATAGATTTTTTTTACAATATATATATATTAAAAAAAGCTATTATATATATTGAGAGCCCAATTAAGCCATAGATCAGAAATTGAATTCTCAAAACTGGTTTATGGAAGGCACATCACAAGGAAAGAGGATAATATAATTGTATTTTTTTTATATATAAAATCTTAACATGTGGCCTAATATGAAAAGAAAAAAAGCTCAGTTGTGAACTGTGTAATTTAGTTTTGTGTTAATAAATGAACAGTACCAGCAGTGAAATCTCCTTTGAATGGAACACTATGTTTTTATGAGAAGTAATTTCTTCAGTTCCAGGTTTTGTTTACACTTTCATTATATCTCAACTACATTATCTGATGCCGTGATACAGTTTTCAATCTTAAACCCGCTTTAATCTCTCTGTGCACTCAGCAAATCTGAGCACACTCGATGGCATGAGGGAATTGTGAAGGTTATATTACAGTACATGAATCAACGGAAAATGAAATGCACTCGAGACATTTTCAGCTGGTTTTAATTTATAGAAGAAAGTTATGGATACAAAAATGCATTTAATGTAATCTGATCACTTTATTCAATGCTGAATTTATGAGCAATTCACAGGAAGCCCACTGGCTTGTTTTAAAAATAGTGCCCTAGCTATGAAGACAATTAAATGGAGTTATTTTTACAATTTCAAAATAGTTATAATGCAATAATGCAAAGCATGCTACAAGTATTATTATTATTATTATTATTATTATTATTATTATTATTATTATTATTATTATTATTATTATCAATAACATCATAAAACAACACATTTGGGGACATTAGTTGACTTTAGGTGAAACAGAAATTATACCTTGGGTGTTGCATTTCATTTTACCCACAACAAACTGGCCTTTCAGTTTATATGAAATTACAAATTCTGAAATTTAACAAAACACAATAAAATAAACATCCTAAAAAAGTTAAAGATTACATTATATTATGAATTCTGAAAAACTGGCAATGAAAGAAATAAGAAATCTTAAAGTAGTTCACTTGCCCTTGTTTCATGAGGGTTTGTTTTCCAGAGAATTAAACCTGCACTGCCTGTGGTCTATAGTCTTATCCATTAGCTGCCTTTTATAATGAATATTATCTGTTTCTGTCTTTGGAAATAAAATCAATTCATAAAGAGGCTCTATCGGTTAGATGGCCTTATCCATTATCATCAATCTGGCACTACAAAGCAGCTGTTTAACACATTAAGAAACCCACAGGCATTTAACATGTGAAATAGAGTAAAGACTCACTTTTTAATGCTGGTGGCCACAAAAACCAATATGGGTTAAATTTAACCTATAGACTTTCTTATTGCATCCTTTAATGGTGTTTGGGGGATTTGAACAAAATATTGGCAAAAGATGAATAAGATATTTGAACAATAAATTACGGTAATTTTTCTTTCATGGCCCAAACTACTGGCGTGATCTGCACAAATGAACAAATGTTAACACACTGGCTCGTGTATTTTGATGTATCATTCTTGATGCTAGTTTAAATTGTATTGTATTCTTAACCCCAAAAGCTCCTTATGCTGATTTTGTATTGGGCTACTTTCCTGTTTTTGAAGTTCCCTGGCATAGTTACTGTATTTATTTAATTACAGTGACCTGCTGTATTTATGTATGTATTTACGGTATGTACAGTATGTGTTTATGTATGTATATATTTATATATGCTGTTAGATATTGTATTTGGAAACATTGGGTGTGAGCTCTGTGCTTCACACCACATCATTATCATCACATTTATTTTTAAGAAAGGAAAAACATACCCAATAAAGTTAGTGAAATAGAAATAAACAACTATGATATTTATTGTTTCTTTTTCCTTTCCGTTGTGTCAGTTTTTTTTAGTAAATAAGCGGTATCTTTAAACCAATAAACTACATTAGTTTCTACATAATCCTTGTGTTGCCATGCTGTTATTGTACCTTATATAGTACCATCTACCATATGTTTCACCTTGAACTAAAAATGAGTATACACACCAACGCCACCTACTGGACACTGAATGCAGAGCAGCTCACAGAAATTACAGATCGCCCAAATGGAATTAATAGCAGATGGAAGGTGGTTAACCTAAATATTGAGTCATTATATTTTATTTCACCCACCTTATTTGTACCTCTGTTTCTTGAGCTGTGCCTGCAGCACAATTACAGCTTTCCTTATGGAAATTCATTGACTAATTCTAGAACAATCACAGATTTGTATGATTTTATGTACTGTATCATACAGCAATATCTGAATTGTCAACATAGTAAAAAATAAATAAATGAGGACCAGCTGAAATAATGTAATCTACACGTCAAGCCTCAAACAAACAAAAACAAACTGCATTGCATTGATATCCCGTACATAGCTAGAGATCTAAATACTGTTAAATATTTAAAAATCACCCCCTCTTCCATTTCACAGTTTTCATAACCTTATTAAACAAAAGCACCTATTTTATTAATCTATATAGATCAATTGAACAGACACCAGCAGCATTGGTAACTTCTAACACTGCAATCTTTGGTCACTGGACCCCCAGATTATATATCAGCTGCTGCCTCCTTCAGCAACACAGCCTGTTTCTCTCTGGCATGTTATCCAGCTGTGCGTGTTTCTTTACCACTGCAGAACCGGTGACACACATGCATACTTCCATCTTAATTCATCCATTAAATTTGGTTCTCCAAAAGCTCTAATCACAATGTAATGCTATTTGCACTGGGGCATAAACTTAGACCACAATGGCGTGAGGCAGAGTTATTAGCATGCACACATTTCACTTGAAACTGTAAATACACCACCTTAAGTTTCACTGATGATAGCGCAGAAGCCTAATTACACTTCTTAGTATAGCTATCATCCACTTCATCACCAGTCCTATACAATTTCCACGCACCCAGTCTTGATGTAGACAGAAACCTTGTATAAAGCCTATTTTATTTATTTAGTTAGTGGATTGATTTGATAAACCACAGGTGGATTTTTTAGTGCATTTTTCACTGAGCTTGATCCCTCATCCCGTTAACACTTCTTTTGCTTGTCCCATAGGGGGAACTCCTCTTAGTTCTTTAAAGGAGTCAGATTCTTTATTCCAGGCAGTCATTTGTGAATCTGTGTTTTATACGTTTCAGATAACCATTCAGGGTTTAGTTGTAGACGGAACTGTAGCCAGAATACGAAACAAAAAGTCTCCAGATGTTTGCTTCGGGGTAGCTGCTTGTAGAAGTTGTTGCTTCCTCCAGGCTCTCATATTAAATGAGATGTTGCAGTTCTGTTTATTTATTTACTCTGGTACAATATAGTAGTACATATAGTCTCATTCATACATGGACTGGATGTATGCATTATAACCAGGCATAAACGGGTCAGGCAATGTTTAAATATCCCTGCAAGTGTCATGTCAAGTTATTGAAGGGTATGAATTCACCTGCTAGCAACTTGTCAGTCCGGCAGTGTCCTTGTATATATTACATAATGCTTCTCATCTTGTACTTGTTAAATATACTGTATATTCTAGATAAATACAAAAAGATCATTTAAAATTTGGCTTGACCCAACCAAAAACTGGAGCATAACAAGAGTGATCATATCAGTTCAAGCTATTTATGGCCGTCTTTTTGGATTCATATATTTTTTTTTACATTGCCAATAGCTATAATTCCCCTTTCCCTTCATTTTTCTAATGATTCATTCAAACATTCCATATGAAAGGAAACCCAAGAATACTGTCGTCACTACTGTGATGAATATGTCTAGATTGAAACAGAGGCTTTTATGGCAGCAGCTTGAGAGCAGCTGTATCTAGTTTTTTTTTTTTCCACACTAAAAACAAAATGCAACATGAGATTTGAAATATTTCTTGGCCCATCTGCCATTTAACCCACTTATCTTTGTGGCTGCATTTTTCTTTATTGATCCAAAATAGCAAGAGCGCCATGACGGAGAGAGAGGCCAGAGAAACAAAGCTATAAATCCCTATAAATTATTTTGTTGTTATTCCAGCAGCATCTGTAAGCAATTGTCACAATTACTATTTGAACTGGAATTGACTTCCAGCCAGAATCACAGTTCCCAAAAAACATACATAAACAATCCCTGAGCAAGTGTCTCCTGTTTTGCCAAGCCAGTAGTTCTATGTACTTCTATGTAGTACAAAGGCTAACAGTAATGTTACATTCCATATATATATATATATATATATACTCCTGTTAATATATAAAGTTGCACATATCATATATTTATATATCATATAGGGCAGCAGTGTGGAGTAGTGGTTAGGGCTCTGGACTCTTGACCGGAGGGTTGTGGGTTCAATCCCCAGTGGGGGATACTGCTGTTGTACCCTTGAGCAAGGTACTTTACCTAGATTGCTCCAGTAAAAACCCAACTGTATAAATGGGTAATTGTATGTAAAAATAATGTGATATCTGTATAATGTGAAATAATGTATAATGTGATATCTTGTAACAATTGTAAGTCGCCCTGGATAAGGGCGTCTGCTAAGAAATAAATAATAATAATATTTCTTTCATATAAAGGCATTGAAATAAAATGTGAGGGAATGGTGTACTTTGTTTACATATTTCACAAATAGTACTATAGTAGGCATTTTTACATATATATTTATCCAAACACAACTGGCTTCAAAAATGATTAAACAGAAATTTCTGCCTACAAACCTTGTGATATGACAAAAAGGTCTGAAATGGGTGAACAGTAAGGTGCTCAATACATCTGCATGTACAGCCTCAGTACACACCTATGCTGTGGTTTAGAGTACAATGGAGGAACTATCAGGCCACTGAGGCACAAACTGTATAATTAAAATTTTCAAGTGTTTACAGAAGTTCCACTCAGAAAGTTACACTGAACTCTTTGAAAAGTTTTTTTTTTGTTTGTTTGTGTTTTTTTAACTCATAGCAGGGCACCCCCCAACCACGGTGCCCTGGGCGATTGCCCACGTCGCCCTCCCATAAGGCCGGCCCTGACCTTGGCATTTTTTTAAAGACCTATTTTATTACTACACTTGCTCTGTTATACAGTTTGACATACCCGTGATTAACACTGCCTATAAAAAAAATTAAAAAAAAAAAACCTGTAGCTTTATATGAAGGAACATGTTTAATATAAATATATACTCACACAAGAGCGTATTCTCTGGCATAAGTGGAGAGCAAGTGCCGTGATCCGTGGTTGACAGGAGTCGTTTTCTTTTTAATTATTATATCTGTGTTCACAATAAACAGTTTGGATGAATACTGCCCATGTAAACCTGTTTATTTTCATGGAGCACTACAATATACAGTATAGCAGTGCTGCTAATGCAGTCAGTGGGAAATTTGGGCTTGCTTGGTATGGCAAAAAACAATGCCAGATCAGTGTTCAAAAGAGAGTCTTTTTTTTTTCTTTCAGTGTGCAGTATGCAATACGCAGTGAAACTTTCACTGATTCATAAACATAAACTTGCCCCTGATTGATTCCCTGCTTTAAGCGGGGTTTAACAACAACAATAATAATAATAATAATAATAATAATAATAATAATAATAATTATTATTATTATTATTATTATTATTTCTAAATTATGACATGTCCTGAATTTTTGGCAGATGTGATAGGGGCACCGGAATCAGGTTTTGCAAACTGCCCGTGACTGGCAGCTGCAGACTCGGGTTTCGGTAGTAGGCTACTGTCGGTGGATTCCGTTTTTCTTTTTGCAACAGCTACCGACACCACCCAGGGCACATTAATAATGCTAATGATGTCATCAAAAAGAGGCGGACTTTGGTTCTTTGAACGACTGTATACCCATTCATAAAGTGCTTTGCGACAGTTGCCTGTATTCTCAGATCATTTTATGAATAGAAATATGGCCACCTTTTGTTAGTTTTAAACATAATTTGTTTTATTACGGCAGTCGGCAACTACTTTAATGAATAGGGCCGACAGTTCCTATGTTTCTTTATTTCACTAATGTAATGATGTGTTTCAGTACATTATGAATTCAAATTTTACAGTACTTACCTATATGGTCTCCATTTCAATACACAAAGTAAACATGTTCTAAGAATACAGTAAAACTATGTTTAAGTGTGCTGTATGATGGATACTTTGTACTTATACTAAAACCAAGTAACTCTAAATTCACAATCTGAAGTTCTTTATTATTACTTTCAATTTGAATTCAAAGGGGTAAATGTATAATTCAATCCAGTACCCAAGTGATATATTTCAGGTAAATAGTAACAGTTCAAATTTAGGAATACTGTAAATAAGGGAATGCAACCTAATGACCATCTGCTTTACTTCCATGCATGTATTGAGATATGCTTGGCTAATAACATTTCGTTGTACCTTTTTATCCTACAAGGGCCTCCAGCGATTCTTTAAGCCTCATGTTTCTGTTCAGTGAGCCTCAGATTGGTAGAGAAATAGTTCAAAGAATACAGCCTGTAAATTATTGCGAGAACTGCTGGGAGCACTCAGTAAATTACTTCAGTTACATACGCACATGGTTTCTAGAGGAAGATACATGCCAATGAGGTCCAAGACAGGACAATGATGGTATCAATCAGAAAGCTCTAACATAAGTCTGTGTTTGTAAAAACTGTGTGCCTGATTAAAAGACAAAGATGCTGTAGCCCTTCACTAATCTAAAACACTGTACAGAAATACATGTATATAAGATGCATGCCTCGTACAGGCCTTAAAAAAAAATCCAAAGTCCAAAGCACTTCATTGTCACATAACTATAGGGTGCATCGAGTGTACTGGGAGACAACCAGAGGTTAGTTATCACTGAGTAATGGTTCCATATCTCTCCAGAACCACTGATGAAAAACTGTAAGTTTTATATTGCCTTGTTTCTAAAGAAATGTAATGTTCTTTATCACAGATATTTTATAGTTGGAGGGATGAAACCTGAAGTTTTCTCTAATTTATTCAGAACTATACAAAATCAGCTTATCACAAAGAGAATGTCAATTACGTCTGTAAATCTAAAGTGGCAGTGTTTTATCCCTTTGCGTCTATTCAAGTTGCAGACCGTTTTATTCAGCTATAAACTAGAACACTGTATATATCTCTTAACTATCCTTTAATTTATCACAGACAAATACTGTGTATTTAAGGGTACTTATTGCAGTCCAGTTCCAGAGATCATTTTCAACATTTGTAAGCCTTCGGTAGGTTACCATTTCTACATACACAAAGTTATGTTTTTTCTTTGGCGAACACTGTTTAACATACTATGTTAAATCTGTGGTCATAAACGTACTATGCTCAACATCTTTTTTTTGTGTTTGTTCCTCTGAGGTAATCATTAAGAACGTCACAATAAACTTGCTTTGGTTTTTGGTTAGAACATCAGAGTGGTATTTCTTGTCAAAGAGAATAAAAAGGAATAGATCAGCTTTGGGGGTAAATACCGCCTTACATCTCCTATTTGTACATTCTAGATATTCAGGCCCCTTCACTTTTAATCAGTGCTCTCCCTAATCATTCTTTTGCTTTTCCTCTTTTCCTGGAATCCATTACAAAATGTTCACCCCTGGCAACACAGTGAACATTCTAATAGCAGTGGGTAGAAGTACTGGTCTTTGCTGTGGTACCATACATGCCATTGATGTACATTATGGCATGCACTCAATTTTTTTTTTTAGGTATGGCTAACTGGTGTGCTGTTATTAGTAGAACTGTCCACATTTTTGCACAAAAAAAAAGTTTAATAATGGTTTCACATGTTTGAATTCTCCAGTATTACAGATATGTTTTCTGACTGCCCTTTAATTGTTCAGAACAACAACTGAAACCTACTTTTGTCAGCCATGCAGTCAACAGCAGTATCTCTTATACAGTACAGCATGTTGACTTTGACTATTAACTGAGACTAAATTACTGCTTTTGTCAGGGTTATTGCCTAAATAATATTGCAATGTATCATTTTTCAAATAGTAAGTCTTTGTACTGTAACTACATTTTGGCAGCACAATATTGTTATTGTTTAAACACAACTTGAATTTGAAGGTGAAAAACATGATTTTCTGTACAGTACTACTGTATGTTCTAGATAGCAGTATGTTAGATATCTTGTACCACTGTAGAGTAGATAGCTTTTTTTTTTTTTTTAACAACCCAGTCCATGTCATCTTAACAAGGAAATGTTATAAGAAATGGACGGTGACCCATCAACTTCCAGATTCAATGAACTGACAGAAGAACAAAACAGTAAAGAATATTTTGAACAAAATAAGTCAGGTGTAGGTGTGCTGTAATAAAACAAATATTAAATTCAATAAATGTAGTTATTACCAAAAAACAAAAAACACGAGGGAATCTCTGTTAGTTATGTGTTTGTGAAATTGGCTGTAGTTTCTTGACATAGGATATGATTTAAACCTGTGTAAGGTTAAGGTCAATAGCAGAACCAGCTATTGACTTCTGATGAGCAGAGGAAATACAAAAATCAATGTATGCAACAATAGAAGTGTATTGTTATTATTGTTCATAGTGGCATTTAGTAATTTAATGGTGGCTTACCCTGTCATTTTGTAATGTCACTTTTTTATATTTCTGCCTGTTTTTCGTTAAGTATATGGAAATCTATAAAGCGGTATGTAATTCAATATGTTAGCGTAACATTATTCAGCAGGTTTCATTCAACTTTATGATGCAAATTTTGTTAATTCCATAGGGTGATGAAAAACGTTTGGCTGTACACTTACTTTACTACCTATTTCTAACAAGGAGTAACATGTTTATTTTTTTTTTAATTCACCTCTCATTCACACTGTGTGCACTACCCACTAAGAAGTAAATCCTATTGTATTCATACCTGTGCCTGGTGCTGCTAAAATCAGAGGTCGATCACAGGCACGTAAGAACCCTCAGCATTGTGTTCTGTTAATCTTCTATTTTGAAAACTATGAACCCTCAGCATTGTGTTCTGTTAATCTTCTATTTTGAAAACTATAATCAGAAAAGTTAAAGAGAGGGCAGACAGAGACAAGCGAACAGGAATGGCAGTTGCTTTTTAAAGAGCACAATGACAATAAGCTGAATGTTAAGGTCTGTAAAATTAATAGGCTTTATGTTATCAGATAAGCCCTGTAAATACAGGGCTGTTTGCCTGCAGCCACTTTTCATTGCTTTCTTTCTCGTTTGAATAAAGACAGCGCTTTAAGCATACATCTGACACGATTCACACTTCAAATAGGACAAGATGGAGGGAGAGAAAGGAAATTATTACAAGCAAAGAAAGCGTATTATCAACTGACACCCTGCGGCGATAGTTATTAAACTCTTGTGCACACACAGGCTTGTCATTGTCCAGGTATTTCAATGGAACGCATCATAATTGCACGACCAGACAATGCTACATGTCTGCTGGCATCGCTCTCCCAAGCATCCCTGTGTAGCTGCTGCATTAGTGATGAAATATGTGTATATAATCATGCTGATAAGAGTGGTGACAGAAAAATGCCCAACAGCTCCGGTGGGGATCAGAAACAGGATTGGATAAAAAAAAAAAAAATGTATCTTCTTTTCAAAACTCTTTCCACATCAGACAGCTAAGAGAAGTTCCTCTGTTCTCTTCGACTTTTACATACTCCGCCAGAAGCAGCACTGCTCGCCTCCCCCCATCCCAATTCATCTTGGATGAAGAGGCCCATCAAAGCTCATCAGAAACAAGCAGATTGTTGTTGTTTTTTTGCATAGAGAATCAGAGGCCTTCGAATCTTGGAGAAGATCAGAATGTTGCTGAAAGGACGGCCTGGAAAGCACAATGTAATTAAATTGTTCTCTTTTAATGTTTGTAAGGTTGAGGAAAGACAACATAATCAGCACTTTTCCCCCCCTGGGGGCTTTCATAATTAAGTTAGTCATTTGAACTCTTTACGTCCCTGATATGGTTAGTATATATGCGTTGTTTAATACTACGACTACTACTACTACTACTAATAATACAAGAAATGAAATCACAGAACTGCCAGAAATAGCAGCAAACAAGAACATCACAAAGGAGACATAGAGATTTAGCACATGCAAAGACCTTGAAATTCAGATCAGAAGAATGTGGTCTATGAAGGCAGCTGTCATCCCAATAATAATGAGAACAGACTGTTGGAAGAACCATCTGAAAAATACTGAAGAGAAGAGGAATAGCACAGCGCTATTGTGAAGTAATTTCCTTTATCCTCACTAGAGAGGATGGACTATAACTTTTTAAAAAGCTAATAAAATTAACTACATTTATGTTACCACTAAGCAAGCATTTATATTTTAATAATTTGAATTGTCTTTGTTCATGAGATGTATTTTATCCCAATTACAGAATATTTTACCCCTGTTTTATTCCCCAATTTATAATGTTAAATTATGTTCCCTCACTGAAGCAACTCCTACACAGTTCTAATGCTGCTTTTAAACAACCTGGGGGTCAGTATTATATTTTGAATTGGACTCTCCCCGATCTTAGTTCATCTGACATGTATTCCCTCCCAAATTGTGTTTGAAAGGACTATAAAAACAAGGTAAGTCACATCCACAGTGTAGAGCTATGACTGGGTGAGTTCAGTGAGCAAATAAAATGCCTGGGACCGCTAAGCATACCCATGTGACTGAAATGTGAGCAATTCTTTTTTTTCTTCAAGGGGGCCAGGCCGCTCCCAGGCATTATGGGAACTCAGCCAACCTAAATGCTGAAGGCCTCAGTCAACCTTGTCTGGCATCAACAGGGTGATGGTAAAGGGCTTCATTGTAAGAGTGAGAGAGAGGATACATAGGAAATGGAGAGAAGGGGACGACAAGAAAACAAATCTTGAAGATACAAGCTCGAAACTAGATTTCTTCTCAGATTTCATCTTAATAGCACTGTCAAGCCTTTCCTTATGCTATCTGTATACAGGCCATTAGACCTTTCCACAATGTGTAAACCCTGGGTATTAAAACCACAATTTGCACTGTCAGCTCCTATGAGTGAAATCTATTGCAGTTACAGAGATGTCCCGCTTTTGCCTTTGTAGCAACTTTCAAACCACAATAACCATCATCAGTTAAAGCAAGCTGATCCATTACATTTCCTCTGTTCTTGCAGCTTCACATTAAGCTAATATTATCTATTCCCAGAGTGCAGGAGCCCTTCCAGTCCCCATCAATTATTAATACCTTGCTCCCAGCTAATGTTTTGTTTGAATTATTTAAATGTATCTTCATTTATCAATAAACATAAAATGTTAAACAAAGAATACTGATGAAGGGTATACATTAGACTGTACAGTGTTATGAGATTATTTAGAATGCTTTTCTCTGATTTATTAGACTAATATCAATCTTTTTTCAACTCGTTTTTCTTTAGACATTTGTTTATTTGCCTCTGTGTCCAATGTGAAGCATTGTTATTGGGGTTACTTTTCTTGCTCCTGTCTAACCAGAGGCATCCTTCCCTAATTATCCTGAGAGTGAAATAATATGAAGCCATACACGCGGTTATTAAAAAGGTCCAGCCATCCTAAATGAAAAAATAAAAAAACTGAAAATGACATTTAGATACTATTATAATAACAGTGTATTACCCCCTGAAGAAACCTCAGCTGAACAATTAACATTACATGCAACAGTAACACAATGGACTTGAAGCAAATATGCCACAGTGGTTCTGATACACTAATACACTGGAACCAGAGCTAATACGATACTATGGCACTGCACTGCTGATTACTATTGTGTATAGCTTTATAAAATGGTGATACCACTGATATGTCAAAATATGAACATGTTCCCACTGTCATACAATTGCACCAACCATACCATATCAGTGTAGGTTCCTCTCCTTCTATTATGCATCATTATTATCATTGCTAGTGTAGTGCCTCTACATTCCCATTGACAATCATCATTGTTACACTGGTGCAGTCACTCCGATTCATATGTTGTTTTTTTCTGACTTTATGTGAACAAAAAGACACAAATTCGACCGTTTTCTCATTGGAAATAGGTAAATTTCAAAATATCACTGTCCTGGTCACAAAAGCAAAGTTTGTGGGGAATAATAGCCATTTTCTATACTTTTGAAGCATAAGCAATTAGGAAATAACACTTACTACCCAGGAACCAAAAAATAAATAAAAAATTTGTTACACGGTGTAATCTGTCTCCTCTAGTTTTTCATGTTTTCAATCCAATAACATTTGCTACAGTTGCAGAGAGGGGTCAGGAATTCCAGTTGCACATCCCTTGTGGTCATTTCTAAATCCACCTCACTTAGGTGGATTTAGAAAGCAACCGCTGTGGTTCAAAAAGGACATTTGTTAGTAAGTAATTTGTTAGAGAATTAGAGAATTTTACAAAACTAGTTTCCCAAATGAAAAGGCTGTTTTTTAAATTACTATTCTGGTAAAACTACAATTATAATCAGACATCAGGTTATATGCAGGGTGTCTTTTCCCCCTGTAATTTCTGTCAAACTTGACAAAAGCTGATTAAAATAGAATAGACTGCAGTCAGAAATGATTATTCTGAGACCACTAGAATTTTATTGTTAAATATCAAAGGTTCCTTATACTGTATACATAAACCCAAATAACTAAAATTCCTACAAATTATACTAGACAAGAGACAGATGTGGCTACTCTTGAATATAAAGATGGGGCTGTCACAATCCGCTTTTATTGTGCCTGAAAAACACAAGCCAAGATAGTAGAAACAATTGGGGCAACCTTGGCCCCCACTGCTTTGACAGTTGTACCTATTTGCTTGGTTCTGGCCAAGGTTGCCCCAATGGTTTCTTGAAACTTGGCTTGTGTTTTTGATATTTCTACTTTAAATGGCTGGGCACTTTTGATAACTTGCCGTTGCTTCACATTTCCAATGTGTTTTTGTTTCAGATATGAAATATTTGCAATGGAAGTTGTTTCTCTTGGATCTACCAGAAATTAATTTGTTTAATGCCACATTTTTCCATGAGTGTCGAATCCTGTCTAAACCCACTGAAATTGTTTAAAGATGGTGCTCAGTGGTGGGGTACACCCTGCCCTGTGCAAATTTTGTGTTATTTTGTATTGTATTTGTTGTATTAGGATTTAAATGTATTGTTTAGTGTTTCAAAACACAATGTTGTGGCATTATTGTTTTACAGCATAGATGGGGTGAAAATTCCCCATCCAACTAAACTTGTGCGTAATGTGGCCATCTCCCAATTATTCACTAAATTCCAATTGGGAGATGGCCACATATATAAAAGCGTTATAAAACTAAAAACAAATTGCTACTCGTGCTGGCTTTACACCAGCACGATACTTGTTTTAATTATTGTCTGTTTTTGTTTTGGCCAACGTGCCTTTTTGTTTATGAAAAGTGTTTTGTTTTGTGTTGTGTTTAAATATTTTATTTATAATTTAATAAACACATGCATCAGCACTTCATACCTCGCAGTATGGTGTGTGTCTCTTCCTGGTCTGATGTCATCACAAAGCCATCCAGCTGACACGCTTACATAAAAAAAAAATGGTTGCAAAAATGACACGAAAATGAGCAAAAATGCGCATGTGAGTCTACAGGATTCGATACTCATAGAAAAAAAATATTAATATAAAATTATGTTTAAAAAAGAAAAACTAAAATCAGAACTGGCAGAAATATCTGAAAGACGATAGGAAATAAGAGCAATTTAAAAACAAGAGGGATTGTGTCAGCAACTTGTCTGAAAAGTTACCAACCCCCTACCTTGTCAGAAGGTGTTATGATTGATGGCCAGAATGCTTCTGTTTATAGATTCACAACTGAGACTTTACACGCTTGTTGAAAATAAGAGTCCCACTTAAACCTGTCATGAGAAGCAGATCATTATTACAAGGGTGCTCTGCCATGCAGTAATTTGCATGGAACAAATGGAATACCCATTAGTTTAGAGTTAGTATTGTAAACCTTTTAATACAGTGGGGAATTCTAACTACAATCAATGAAACTTTTTAAATCTCATCGTCATTGATAAATAAATACAGTACTTCTTATTTCCTCAAGCCATCCACAAGAGACCTACTAGTATTACAGCCCCTAATTTCTAATTGAGCAGAAATGATAGACATATTTAGTAATGTCAAAAACAAATGCTATAACCACACTTGTTTGGTATTTTTCTTTTACTCTTCTATTACATATATTTGCATGTCCATTAAATTAGAATACTTATAACTTAAAAGAAGGAGAATTTTCAAGTTGAAAATCAAGACCTGTTTTTCAGTCAGCCAACATCCAATTGTGTGATCCCTGACTATATCAATTTACCAGAATGTAGGACATAAGAAAGAAGCTTGGGGTGGTTTGCACACTGCACTTCATATTTATTTATTGTAGTTTTTTATTTATTGCATTTATATAGCACTTTTTTATACAAAAATATAGCAAAGCACTGTACAGTACATAGCAGAAAAAAAGAACAAACCACAATACATTTGTATAGCATGTCACGCATACAACTGCCACAATCGGACAATTTAAATAACATTATACACATAATACAAAAGCAGCAATTTTAATGTTACATTAAGACCCACTAAGATAAGAAAGCCATTTTATAAAAGTGTGTTTTTAGTCTTGACTTGAAAACTGTAACGGCCCCAGCTTTCCTGACAAACGAAGGCAGAGCATTCCATAATTTAGGAGCTCTACAAAAAAAAGCCCTGCCTCCCGTTTTGCTTTTATTGACCCTAGGAATCAGCAGCCACGCATCCTGTGATCTTAGAGTGCGATTTGGAAGATCTGGGGTCAGTAACTCCTGCAAATAACTAGGTGTTAATCCATTTAGGGCCTTGTAAATTAACAGCAAAATCTTAAAATCAATTCTATACTGCACTGGGAGCCAGTGTAAAGAGGCCAAAACAGTGGTAATATGTTCATTTTTCCTGATTTTAGTCAGAATTCTATCGGTGGTATTCTGAACAAGCTGTAAATGGGATACCACATGTTTTGGGACACCAGAAAAACATGCATTACAATAATCAATTCAAGATGAAACAAAGGCATGCATTAGTCTCTCAGCATCAGATACGAAAAATAATTGGTCTAAGTTTGGCTATATTTCCCAAATGGTAAGAAGATACTTTAGTAACTTCCATAATATGAGTCTCAAATGATAGATCAGGATCAAAGATGACCCCCAAACTCTTCATTTCTAGTTTAAGTTTTGATGAGAGACTGCAAGGGTCAAGCTCATGTAATCCCACATTTCCTTTTAGTTGGTTCTGTGAGCCCGCTAGCATAACCTCTGTTTTATCTGAATTCAACATTAGAAAATTCTGTGACATCCAATGCTTGATGTCTGTAAGGCAAGTAGCTAATAACACCCAGGCAGAACAAATTCCTGGCTTTAGGGACAAATATAGCTGGGTATCATCAGCACAGCAATGGAAGTTCACTCCGTGTCTGTGGATAATGTCACCTAATGGTAGTATATATAATTAAAACAACAAGGGACCTAGAATTGAGCCCTGTGGAACACCACAGACAACTTCTGATAATGCAGATTTTACCTCCCCAGAGACAAACTGAAACCTATCAGAAAGATAAGATTTGAACCAGGATAGGACAAGGCCAGACAGCCACTGTGTTTTCAAGATGATTCAGTAGGATGGAATGGTCTACAGGCTGCACTTAAATCTAGAAGAATTAAAACTGATGGAAAGCCCAAGTCAGAGGATATCAGCAGATATGTGGATGTTCATATAAGAAAATCACTTAAAGGCTAACTTGAGGTTTAAAACAGGGAATATTTCCATTAATGTGGGATGATTGCGAAAGCTCTGAAGAAAATCTGTGCGGAACACAGAAACTAAGAAAGTCATTGTCCAAACTTTTCAACAAATCATTTTTATTCCTGATTCATTATCTTGAAACAAATCACCTAGTTAATATAAAAATTATTGAATTCAGTCTGTTGTACACAGGTTACCATTAGTTGCCATGGGAGATACATTTTTTTATTTAATGACTAAATGCCATTGCCACATTAGGGGTTTAAATCCTGGGAAGTTGTTAAGGAGCATTTAAATATGAGCTGATTATTACACAGTAAATTTTCTAGAGACATTGAGCTTGTGCTGTGAGGTCAGGGACTATGGGGATTAATGCAGCTATTTTGCAATATATGAGACTTGGTTACAAAGAGCAGGATTAAAAACTATCATGGCTTTTAGCCTTAACAGAGTCTGAAATTTCATCTCAATTGCTTTAAAAGCATTACGTTTTCCTATTGTTATCATAGCCATAGGTCTGGCATGTATTTCCTTCTGGTCACCCAACAAGACTTGCAAATAACTCAACTAGCTGCATGTAAATCGACTTTTATGAATAAAAGTCCAACTGCCTGTTTTATTTTGGAGAGCTATGCTGCACATGATTTAGCTGTTTAGTATACATAAAAGTAAAAACTGGTTTCCAGGGAGTGGTCACAAACAGCTAATCCACTAATTAGTCCTTCTTCCTGACACTAACTATCTGTAACTTGCCTGACTGTTGCTGTTTTCATTTAGTTTCGATCCCCAACCTTCGGCTTTACAGGCAGTCCCCAGTTAGGTGGTTATGCCACCTGTTGCCTTTTCTGAGGTGGGAGAAGCCTATTAAGTGTGACTAACTGAATTTATTGTCAAAAACATACACAGTACTTACACACCTCCGCCACCACCCCCCAAATGCAAGTGTATGATAAGATTACATCCCAGAGATGTAAATTACTCTTTAGCTGTTAAAACGTTGCATTTGTATTTGCATTTTCAAACAACACATAGCAGAAATGGCAATATTGGTTCTGTACATAGTAAAGATACTAATTCAAATTACTTAGTAGACTTCAGTTTTAAACTCCAGTCCTTGGCATGTACTGATATTGTTTAAGAAAATCACAATCCTTATTTGCAAGGAATGCAATGTAAAGTCAAAGAGCAAGAAAATAAAATGATTGCAAACACATACGGAGAGTTCTCAGTATTGCAAACTTCAGTAATCTAGCGCCTATTAATAACATTTTTAGAAGGTTATAGACAAATCCAATCCAAAAAGTTTATAGAAGTCTAAGACTATGATTAAAAAAAAATCAAGCCCATGCTTCACAGGAACCTACCGGTGTTAAAAAAACACGCTTTTTCGTTGTGCATGTGATTTAGCTCCTTGTGTGTGTGTGTGTGTGTGTGTGTGTGTGTGTGTCATTTTAAAGTATCTAGTTATTTTTAAAAAAAAGAGCATGGGATTGTCATTTTTTATATGCACATGACCTTTAGCAGGACAATCTGGAAGACTCTGAGGCAGTGTTAGTCAATATCTTGTGAAGACAGTTAGGAGGGTGCTATTGACAGGTAAAGTACCATTACTAATTTATGTCTCTCCTTTTAGGCTGAGTTAAGAGGGAGAAAACGGTGTCTCTGAGCTGATAGTGAATGTCAGTCTTGTCAACCTTTCATTTCACCTGTCAGCATTTTGAGTGATGTACAAGCACATGTTTGCCCTTGCTTTCAGGCTTTTACATGAAAGTATGACAGGCTTCTGGTGATTTTCTATCGAGAGCTACCTCATCCACCTTTCTGGACCTACTGCAAGCCTTTATTGAACTCTGTATTATCCATCTCAAGAGGTTTCATTTAGATCGCTTTGAAAAAATTCTGCTCTGTTACAATTAACCATTAAACTTAATTTAAGTTTTATAAACTCTGGTTCCCCCATTGAGAACAAACTGCAAGTCATTAAAAGCACAAAGACAAGATAAACAATTATCAATGATAGCATGGGCTTTATTTATTTGTATCCTTATAGCCTGATCCACTAACTCAAATGTTTCATGCTTTTTATTTATTTCCCCCCACCTTTTGTTTATGTTCCAGGTAGTATATTAAAATATGTAATTGTATACTGACCTCAGGTGGGTGGCGAGCCCAGTGTTATGATTATGAGAGTTGTTCTGTATAATCAGCAGCTTAAAATATAGAATTTCTCCTTTAAATAAAACAAAGGTAAGCAAACCATGAAGTCATGATATACTTTACCTCACTAAGAATTGTTATTATCATTGTATTGCAAATTAATATAAAACAGATGGATACAGAAATCTGAAATATTTTAGTGTGTTTGCATTTCGTTTTATATTTTTTCTATTTCAAATAAATGACCAAGCACATGTGTGTTCACTTATCAATGCAACTATTTTCATGTCTATCATTTATTTTTATTTTTTTTTATTGCTTAAGAACTGGAGCAAGCCTAAATATATTTCCTCACAATATTTGTTTATTATGTTTAAGTTGTGTCTTACACTAGTTTATACATGCTATTGCAGTAGTCTAATAATAATCTTTAAATATGAATTGTTGTATCGTTGGCAGCGGAAATGCTGACAAGTGCCAAGGCTGGCTCTTCCAACCCCAGCAAATTCCCAGAGGTCAGCAGCAAATGATCTCCAGGGCAAGGATCTCCCGGCAATAGCGCACGGGCATCCCCAGGCGATGGCGAACGGGCATCCCCAGGCGATGGCGAACAGGCATCCCCAGGCGATGGTGAGCTGGCCTCCCCAGGTGGTGCAAGCTCGGCAGCCCTAGGTGTTGCAGGCGTGGCAGCCCTAGGCGATGCAGGCTTGGCGGCCCTAGGCGTTGCTGGCATGGCAGCCCTAGGCGGTGCGGGACAGGCAACCCCACACAGTGCGGGACAGGCAACCCCACACGGTGCGGGACAGGCAACCCCAGGTGGTGCAGGACAGGGATGGAGCGGTCCCTCGGAAAGTGAAGCCGGGAGGGGAGCCCCTGGCCCAGAAGGTGGCATAAATAAATGAATACATAAATTGAGCCTGATTCCTACAATTTATCCTGCAGACTGTTGCCTCTAACGTATAGTAGGACTAGGCGACGGATGTCTCCCAGGAGGTAGAGGGCTAGGAGCATTTGGTACTGTACATTAGCCAGAAGCTGCTTGCGTGAGAGAATAAGAGAGCAGGTATGCTGGGGGGCCTACACTATATCGTAATGTTTATATAGGTTAATAGGTTGTAGCAAGACCATGCATGTTAATGTGATGTGTGGGCAAGCACGTTTCCAGGGGGAGGAAGCTTGTGTCTCTCTATTCAGCTACAATCTTTGGGAACCGTTCAATAACATGTCTCCTTTCTGAAAAACTATAATGCAGAGAATAAGGCTTAGACAGACATGACCGAAATATATTCAAACTAGATTGATACAAGTGTGGGACACTGTAGCTCTAATCAGTTGTTCTTTTGTCTTTTTGTACCTTAAAACATTTAAAGATAGCCCCTTTAGGTTCCATCACATTTTAAACATTTCTACGGTATGGAATGTATAAGGTGTTTGGTCAACTGCAATCATTTGTTGTTGTATAGTTACTTTGATATTGCTCTGTACATTATATAGTAACCTAGCCTATATATGCCTTATGCTGCTGAGCCACCAGACAATTACAATATTATTTTACAGAGAATGAGAAATGCATATATCTTTTTAGAAACCAGCAATATTGTATCCCATCTGGCTCTTATCCATAGAGATTCATAGCGTGTGACATTACATTTTTCACATCCTTGTTGTAAAATTGAAAAGCTTCCAGTGATTTTTAACATTAAGAATCTCGCAGGTGTTGGAAGTCTGAGTTTGGCTGCATCTATTTAACTAAATAACCATTATATCATTCTCCCTTTTTAAGCAGCTAATACCAATTGACCAAGTCAGTAATTAGATTTTGCCCCTCCAATTTATGTTTGACAACCTACAGTATAATGATTTCCAAGAAAGTCTTTTACTCCACGTGCTTCAATAAAATGGAACCTCTGTTTTTCATTTCATGTTTGCATCCCATTGATTTCTGACTCACTTTCTCAATTCATGCGTCAAAACTCAAAGCTGCAGATCCTAGCCATGCAGTTGAAATATGTGTTGTCTTTTGAGTATTGCTACTTTCCAATCTTAAACAGCCCAAACTCTTCTGTCGATAACATTCACACAATCCACAGGCATTTTTGAGTAATCCTGCTGCCAGACTGGCTAATGACCGGGAGCCAGAGGTGATTGCTTTGGTCTGATGCTGGGCGGGCGGCAGCATGCCAGCGGAGAAGCCATTGATAAAGTGTCAGAGACTTCAGAGGTTTGATTAGCTTTCCGACTAATGCCATGCTAAGCAGAAACATTACTCTGCCCTGCTAGCAAGGGAGAGAGAAAATATTCTACAGGGAAATTAAGCAATGCCAATGAAATGGTGTACCAAGGAAATTCATGGATAAATTAACAACGCAATTACATTACATGACACGCCGCAAGATGGATGAGGAAAACTTTGCCAGTTTATGTTCTGTTTTCCAAATTGCAATTTATTTGAGGGCTTTAATGGATGCCTTATTAAAACATCTCAGCCCTGGTCAGGTTTCATCATGTGTCGCAGGACCATGATTGATGACCTCCCCTCTCTTCCCCTCCTCCCCCCTCATGCATTCTCTGCAGATTTGCAGGGCATTTTAAACATTAGATACATTTATAAAGATGCAGCAGTAAGCAATTGATTTTCTTACCACTTAATTTCCCTGCTTAGTCCTGCAATATAGCGATACATTTTGTACTTGGGAGGCTTGATTTCCCTTAAATGAATTCTCCCAATATCTGACTTTGTATCAAATGAACAGTTTTGTTACATCTTCATCTTCTTTCGAAGGTTATAGGTTGTTTAATTCTAGGCATCTGACAAAATCATTTTGGAGTATATATATATATATATATATATATATATATATATATATATATATATATATATATATATATATATATCATACATTAGTGAATGGGGCATATGAAACTGATACTGAAACAGTTGTTTGATGATGATAATGTGTCACACTATCTGTAATAAACTGATCTACAGTACATTCCGATTCCTTTTTAAGAATCCTCTTGGCACAATTTTGCTATATGTTGTTTGGCATTAGCTAGATTTGATTCACTTATGCCGAACAACTTTGATTCAGCTCAAGACCTTCAAGAAAATTGTGGCATTGGATACAACCCTTTTTTAGGTTGTTTGTTTGTTTGTTGTGTTGTGTTTTTTTACAACCTAGTTTTACATTGATAGATGTCTAATATAAATCAAATATTAACATTACTCTACAGTTACAGTAGCAAGACTTTTAAGGAGGGTATGGCTGGCACCCTTTAATTAATACAACTTAACTCCAGAAACAGCATTTACAGTAATGGGCTGTATATCAACTGTATCAATAGACCAAGGGTTTGTTTTCTGTATTTTTGTAGAAACAAAAAAACAAAAATAAAGATACAAAAAGATCTATCAACATGCTGTTTCTTTTTTTTCATGGCTTACTTGTCAAGATATGGGCCTGTGGTCTTATCCTAAACACATGATTATGAAAGTGCTTTGCTTTAACAACATTCAACATGGAAGTGTAAAGCCAGTCTCAGACCAGGAAATCCTTTCTTATTTTTCATGACCTTTCAGATTCTTTATCGCATTAAATGGAATACAGATGTCAAAAGAGCAAAAGATCTCACAAGAGATAAACCAAACAGCAGGTAGAAACACATACTGATTCCTTCATTGACATGAATACATTGTTCATGTTGTGGTGTGAGCTTATTTTCTTTTGAAGCAGAAAGAAAACATAAATAATAAAGTTAATTTCAAATGTAGAATGTTTAAAACTATATTCATGCCTGTACCTCTTCCAACCACTGGAAATTGTCATTCACGGATGTATTTTCCTTCTTATAAGTATAGGGCAAGAAATGGTGTTTTGTGTTTGAGTGATTCTGTGAAACTTGCATATCTACCAGATCTACAGATTAGAAAGGGATCTCGGTACAGTTATGTTTGGCACAGCTGTTGATTTCATAGAGGTTGTGTAAACAAGTTACAGTTGTAAATAGTTGAGGTTATCACACAATCGGGTCCCAGATTCCAGATGAAGCAGACCACCTGCTAAGAGAATGCTATACTAGGATTAGGACTGAATGTTTGGGCTGGTATTCTCATGTAACAACTACACTGGCCTCTGTATTTAACTTTATGCTTTAAGCATTCACTACAGTGATAGACAAACCTTTTTTTGTGGCAAAGAGTTCCCATAACTGTTTCATTTTTTTTTCTCACAAGGGAACCAGACATAGTAGACCCAACAAAATTGCAAATTCCGTTTTGGCTTGCGGTCCATATATTTCTTACAAATGACAAATCTTCTAAGGAATAATAAAAAAGAGAGCTTGAGATTGCCTTCGCCAGTGGCAGTTAAAATCCAAGGGATACCTCAGAAGAATGTGCTTACAAACCCCCAAAATGCCTAAAGTGCTGAATATGTAATATAATGCTGCTTTTAAAGTTTTATCTCCACAGAGCTCCTGCAATGAAGTTGACTAGTAAACACCAGCTTTGCTTATGCGTCTAAAAAATCTCTGGTGATGTTGCTATTTGATGTGTTTGATGTAAGAAATCCTACAAACTGTATCTTTACTGTATATTCTTAAAAGCTCAAGAGTCAAGAGTGCTGTTCTTTGTCACTGAAAAACTGCCACATATGAGGTAATAATGAAACACATTTAAATCTTAAATTTGGGTTATTTCAAATTTCCTGTGTGAAATCAATGCATTTTTTTTTTGCAGAAGACTTCTTTCAGGATTTCTCTTGTCTTGCGTGAACATGGTATATGTTATCTTATTTTACAATGCTTTACAGAGGACAACCCTGTGAATCGCTCTTTGTGTGAAAGCACTGTTAAAGAAATAACGCAGGGATGAAAGTAGATTATTGAAATGGCATGAATTAGGTGTTAAGTGGTTCAAAATGGCCATTTGCCTATGTTACACCCGATTTGCCCAATTAATACATGATTTACAGTTTTCTACAATCTGTTTTCATTACTGGGTTTAATTTGCCCACTGATTCCACTGTAGTACTTTGATAACACTAATCATGTGTCGCCATGGAAGAATCGTGATGTGATGTGTCTCTCCCGGCCCAAGATCACAGCATATTCCTGTTCTGCATTCAGAGAGGAAAAAATTAAATAAATCTGTTAAGGATGGCAATGGTAATCATAGTCATTATGTATTTACATTGTATGCTGTTACACTTTGAATACTCACAACTCTATAGTGTTACATTTAAAAATACTAAAAGAAACATTCAATGACATTTTTTGTTCAATGCATTCATCAAGTATTTAAGTCAAATTGATGCACAAGACTACAATGCATTCATTCCAGCTTTAATGTTGATGAAAACCACACTTTAACTGATTGTTCCATCACAGTGACTATAAGATGTAGTAAGTGTCTAATTTAACTAACCAAGAAGGAACACAAATTAGGAAGGCTAAATATTTTTGATCTCAAGGTTTTGAGAAAATTCATTCTAAAATCTCTACATTATTATTCACTATGTATGTGATGTGGCTCTGACTTAATTGTACATCAACAGCCATATCTCAAAGGGCAATTAGTGTATGATACTTAAACAATATATTTGATAACAGTCCTGCCAAAAATCTTAAACAGAACAGTGTAAAATATGCACAGCATATAGATTTGGTCAGGGTCAAAATGGGCACACACAGATTTACCAATGACTCAAATAACTATACACGTTAAACCTACGATATATAATATTCTTTGAAACATGGTTTATGGATTGTCTCTGTACCATTCCTACAAAGGAAAGACAATATCATTAATGTCTTTTAAAACAAAAAACTGCAGTGTTCAAGAGACATATATAAATAAATGCAAATAAACTGTGGCCCTGCTACAGAGAGGCACCAATCTCCCACCTCATGCAAGAAGAGCCATTTAACATCATTCTACTGCTATGTCCTTTATACCTCTAAGTCAATATCCTATACGCATCCCTACTTCAGATCTCGACTTTAGTATGGAAATAGATACCACCTCTTTGGGTTTGCTGTTAATTAAAAGTGAAAGGTTACAAAAGGTAAAACCAAATAACAAGGCCACATATTAAATTGAAGTTGCTTCTTTCCCTTACTCTCACTTAATAATTCATGTTTTCAGAAAGTCTACAAGGATGTGGGATTACTTTCAGCCTCAGCTGGTATCGTCTGTCCTTTGTATTTCAATGTAAGTAAGGAAGTGTGTGCAGAAATATATTCAGCATATCTTTATAACTACATAAGATGATTGTTAATGGGTTTTAAGATTACATTTCCTTTATTCCCAAGCCCCCACGTGTCCCCTTAGACTGTGCTTTCCTTCAGGACTGGAGTGTGTAGGCATTATACAGTCCCGCTCCACCATACTGTACCCAAATTGTATTTACATTTTATATTAATAAAGGAACTAAGTCAATTTGATAAATGTTTCAGTAAATGCTTTTTTAAGTGTAAACCTGCCTCTTTTATGAAATGAACCTGGAGACCCAGTTGCTTTATTAAAAAAAGATGTAATTCAAATTTTAAGCATGATTTCCAGTTTTACTGGCAATAGGGTTTGTTCTTGCCTACATGAAAAATAATTACATACTGGGAATCAGCTCTTGTTCAAACCTTGGTTCTTGCCTCTGATCCCCATCAATTGTGACTAATCAATGATGGATCTATCTATCAATCACATAGCCACAAATTAAACTGGTACATTTGAAATACAGTATATATCAAATATATTTGATTGTATTTACAAAGCATGCTCATTTTTATGCATATTCATTGTATAGAATAATTATCCGAAATAATGTATGCAATGTATCATAATGTTAAGAATGGAGTTTTATTTCTTGTTTCATAAGGGTGTTTTAGAGGTGTTAATATAATTTTGTGACCTGCATGCCAAGTATTTAACTGTGAGTGTTTTATTGTATGCTTGTATCACCCCCTCCAGGACAACCTTGCAAATTATTGCAAAAAAAAAAGTTGGATAACAGTTGTATTAATGTCTCAATGATTGATGTAGCATTTCTTTAAACTTGACAGGGACAGACAGTATTTGATATGATTTGTATACTGTGCTGTACTGTATATCTATACATATATAGTATGTATATACATGATATGACAGATATGCTTTCCAAAATTGATGACAAAAAAACAAAAGTAATATTTACTTTAAGACTCATGACTGGTTTTAAGGAGCAATTTGTAAAATTGTTTTCCATGTGGGGCTCTTTTTACTGATTTAGTAAATCAGTGTAAGTTTAATGACCTCTTATTCTACTATTTGTATCCACTGAAAGGACCATACAATGAAATATCCAGTTTGTCACATTCGCATTGTTTCAAATCAATTAGCTATTTCAATAATGTCTTTTTTTCAAAGCCCTTTTTTATGAATACAATATATGATGTAAAAGAATAAGCAATTGAGAGCAGCTACCTGAATATCAAACTGTAATTAATTCATAAAACTGACTTTGAAAACATTAAAAAAGACAGAAGGCTACACTTCGGGAGACAGAAGTTTGTTTTTACAAAATTGAACCTCACTATAATTTCTAAACTAAAATGAGAATATTGAAACTTGGGAATGGGTATTGGAATACAAACGATCGACCAAATGTTTTGCAATACGTCTTGGGAAGAAGTCTTCATGGGTGAAAAGAAAGTTTACAGACGACATGCATTTTATTCTTGACAAAGTCTTTTGGGAGAAGGGTCTAACCTGTGGAAATGCTTTCCAGTCAATTTACCGTTTACCGCAATCGCTTCAAGAAAAAAGAAAAAAAAGGAAAGTATTTAGCAACAGTTGTTTCAATACAACAATTTAAATCAAAGCTTTAATCCAAGCTGCAAAAATCTAAATATTATATATTATTATTATTATTATTATTATTATTATTATTTTTATTATTATTATTATTATTATTATTATTAATATTATTATTATTATTATTAATAAATATATGATGATTGACTGCCTTTTCTATTGATGCCAAACAAATGTTACTCCAATAAACAACTGATATACCTGCAGTTTAAACACAGTGTAATTTGATTGTTTAAATCCATACTTAATTCCAGTTTATCTTCTGTTTTTTAAATCAGCTAAACCCCCACAGTGAAAACTCCACAGAGGCCGTTTCCGTGGCAGGTCAGCCAGTGGGTCTGTTCCATAAACCTCAACTGGAGCGCTGTGTGGCAGCAACTGAGTCCCTAGCAATCTGCCCAATTAAAATTCAGCTGTCAGTAAGTGAGATTAATTACTCTCTGTCCCGGTTGCTTGTGTACAGTGATTGTGAGGGGGTGGGGTGGTTCTGGGTGCCAGTAAGACTGGCTGGATTCTGTTACATGCAGAATGATTTGTAATTCTGAGTAATCACTTAGGACAAGCCCTTACACCATTTTATCTGTTCATGACTGTAGGCCAAAGTCAATACTCATAGTATAATAATGAGATGAGGCTAACGGAGCCCTTTTATTAATGCTCTAAGGAGTAAATCCGATGCTGGGATTGTTCCCTTTGAAAGTATCTTCTTCTTTCCCTACGAATGGACCTGCAGGTTAGGATGCCCAGCTAGAGTACCTTTCTCTGCTGCGAAAGCCTTTGTTTCCAAACAATAAAAAATAAAATAAATAAACTACAGGTAGGAGAATATATAATGTTCGGTTGCTGCTGCTGGCCACAACAGAAAAATAAAAAGAGCCTCAAATATGGTGAAATAGAAAAAAACACTTTCTAGACAAAGAGAGTATGTACATATACCACGCCCTGGTGACTTACGTTTGATGCAAGTTGAGCAAAGTTTCCCTTATTGTATTTTTGTATTCTTTCTTTTCATAACAAAAGGGGCCCAGTGCTTCAAAATCAGGTCCTGGTTGTTAAAAAGTCTACATGTTTCAAGGCTCCACGGTTGCAGTTTGGCTTATGAATGCAAATACCAGAACACTACAGTACATGTTTTTCAACTAGACTAAGTTTATTTTGTTTTACTAAAATGTTCTGGTTACATTACCATATATTTCATGTGAGACTTGTGCATGTGCATCAGTGGGACCAATAGAAGGCCTTAAAGATTTAAATAAACAGATAGCTCTTTTTTATAACTAACGAATTCTGGTAAAGAATCTCTAAACTGCCTAGTTTAGGCACATCTTTTTTCACTTTTCCTTTTTTTAAGTAATGTATCATGTCAAGATTACTTTATTTTTTAGACGGTACCACTTTCCAGCTTACAAACAGTGCCTGAAGTAGGCGAGTGGTGTAATTTACCAGGACACTAAAAATTTTACATTTAATTTGTAATTAATGTGTAAAAGGAGCAGCTGTATCTTATTATCATCATTCTACTTGCAAACAGTGGACTATGTAAGACTCAACCTGGTAGCTGTAAATTGCTAGAAAAATAATCCCCTGCATACCACAGAATTTTACCACCATTAGCCCATAAAATGTAGATTAATTTTGTAATTTTCCCACACACACAAAAAAAAACTACAGACCACCTTTGTTATCCTGTGGCTTATTTCTTGACATATATGTCATACAGTAATAATCAATATATTACATGTATACAGTATATGCCAATCACTGAAACATCTTAAAACACTTTACAAACAGTTGCAGTATAGAGTGACTACAGCAGGAAAACAAGGCAGTTTACCTACCCACAACATCCCATGAACTGTTGCAATATATGTTTCATTTTTATTGTCATGTGTGACCCCCAGAATGTTATTTATTTTTATTTCCTTGACAAATTCAAACAAGCCCCCAAAGCAGAACCCAGTGTCCTCTCCATGTGTGTCTTATGTGTAGTTTATTGAATGTCAAAGACCAGACACTATGCCAACATTGTTAATAGTGTACGATTGTGGGTTAGGACTGATGGTTTGTTTTCTGCCCCGAGGATGCTAAAGAGAATAACTAAATGACATCATGGATCCACTAAAATGTAGATTTGATTAAATAATGTGATACTTTAAAGAGTTCTATATGTATAAGATAATGATAGGAGTCTGTATTATTTTGCAATATAAAAGTGTCTTTGGGAAAGCAAATGATCAGGTAGGCCACCATTGCACAGTGCATTTCTTATCTTGGCAGTTATGAGCTTGAATTGGATTTGTTACAACCAAGTAGAGTGTTGCTGGAAATGAACTTGGAATGTAATACTACATGCATTGTTTTAATGTTTAGTCTTGATTAACTGCACTGGATGTTCGTGAGACTTTATAAAACACAATATGATAGTCCAGTAAAAACAATAAATACATACATTTCCACCCTGGTAGCATTGGCTACCAGACACTGCATGTATCAAAATGTTTGGTTCTATTTACTGTAGATGTGCGTTTCCATCACATAAACAAGTTCTTCCTTAAGAATGAAAGGAATTACCATTAACATTGTAGTATTTGCCACGCACTACAACATATAAATTGGAAGAAATCATATTTTTAAAAAGAAATTAAATATCATTATATGACACAAAGTTATTGTTCTTAATTAACAACCGACAACAATAACCTACAAATGTAATAACTGAGACTCATAATTAGCACCCCATCCCCTAAAATATTCTGCATTTCTGAATTTTAGCTATGCGTTCTCCTTTTTATTCTTTTTCATTCAATTCATTTTAAAAATGAATTATAATTAGTCTGTTTCCATTTCCTGTAAAAAAACGGTCCTACACCTAATGTTTCATTTCTTTGCCGTGTTACTTTTCCATGTTATCCTTGGGCAATGTTTGATGTTATTGCTGTTATTTTATGTGTGTACGTCTCTTGCCCAAGGCTTCTATGGAAATGACCTCTTTACTCTTGGAAGAGCTGTTCCTTTTAAATAAGACTTAGCATGCATAAATTAACAAACCAATGCACTGCTGAAAGATCCCTTGCTTCTCAAGTACACCCAGGAATAGCAACACAAGAAACCCATTCTCAGTAGAAAAATTATAATTATAGTCAGCCAGAGTACTAACTTGTTGTAGATTGCCATTGAACAATGCAAATTAATAAGTCACATATTTTACAGCTTATCATGAGCATGTCTGCCCTGGTGACCATTGACAACTGAACATACATGACCATACTTGTATAGTTCATAAATTAAACCATGGCCATCCATGACTAGTCCATCATTCTGACTGTACAGTAAATGGACCACAGCCAATCCATGGATAAGAACATTTCGATTCAGTTTGTTTTATATTAGTTGATTGTAGTTATTGTAGTGTCTATGAAACACTGAAAAAAAAACTGACCATAACATTTAAGAAGAAGAAGAAGAAGAGGATGAAGTAAAGAAAGAAGTAAAGAAGTAAAACATGGATCATTCAATGTAACTAAATTAGTTTGTATTGAGTTTTAAAGATGACTGAATTCTGCATGGGGAGAGTTATTGTCAACATCTTTATTTAATTTGACATGAAAGTGAAACAATGGAGAGAACGAGGATACCATTCACATTACATCTTTGAGCCGCTGAACAATTAAGACATGCTTTAAAAATAGAAAACATTCAATCATATGAAAAATAATCTGAAGATAGCAGGGTGAAGTGGAGTTCACCAAAGTACCAGCCCAGTGTAATCAGTGAATTTTAAAGGTTAAAAGGTTACTCCCCCCCCCCCCCCACCCCAGTCCCACTCCCTATAAAACACAATGTGCTGCATCTGGAAGCGAGTCCATGAAAAGTGGCTTCTTCCTGATAGCTGGAAACATTTTCAGTGGAGTAGAAAGCTTCTTTTGGGATTTGGCGCCTCTCCAAGAACACTTTGGGCTTTACAGCTGCTTTGCAGCATTTAAAAGCAACATATGTTACTGAAGTACTATTGTTCGTCAATTAAAAACCTTTTTCTTAGGTTTGAAAGAGACTTAATATACAAACAAAACATAGCACACTGTGAAAGAATTTGAATATTTATTTGTATACAGTATTAAAAGATGTCACTGACAATTGCAGCAGCACTGTTTTGACTATGTATACTGCTGAACCATCTGTGTGTTTGCAATCTAGTTAGTGTATTAACAGCCAACAAAACTATAGCCAGTTATGTACACGAAGCAGGTTTCACACATTTATAAGAAACAAATAATGTACAAAAATGACCAGTTAGATTAAATGGACCAGCCATATAAAGATGTGATATCTACAAAGGGGACCAAGTTACTGTATATACAAAACAGTGTCAAATGTAATGTATGCCAAGTTTCATGTAGATCCACCTTCATTTACTATATATTTTTCTTCTTTATGGATATTTTACAAAAGTTGACCTATATTTGAACATTTATTTACATATAAATACATGGTTTATATAAACAGTTAAAGAATATGTACTATTACCAGCATTTGATGTGTTAATTTTACCCTTCAAAAAAAGAGGTTTACTTTGTTGTTAAAAAAAAAAAAGTTGACAAATGCGTATGGAACTAATTCTAATCAGTCTAAAGGTTAATGTTTCTGCTAATTTGTAAATGTTAGTCTCCTGTCACCATGAGAAATACATGGTTTTGAAAGCACTGATATCATAAATTAAGCTTGTCAGTTTCCCTTGCAAAGACTGGGGATCAGAAAATGCAGTCACCTATGATGTCAGACAGTCATACAACCCCAAGGGTTATCTTGATTAATTTATAAAACTTCAGTGTTGGTGGAGCACAAGGTAATATTCTCTCCTTAGGACTAGTAGGTCACTAGTCCAAATTCCAGCCTAAGAAACACAAGTAGCATGCAATGCATGGCCTTTATGGGTAGTTTTATAGAGGTAGTAACATAATATTAGTGTTGTCTGCTTCTAGTGTTATTACAGATCAAATAGTGTGATTTCCCTGCACGCTCTGATATACTCTAAATAAACTGTGTGTAAAGCTGCAGTCTCACAATCAAGTTCAATACTAAAATGCTATTCTTACATCTGTTTGTGCAATTCCTTGGTGTGATCTGCATATACCTTTTGCAGACCTTGCTGACCAGTATTTACAGTTTACATTTACCAAAGATAGTTTTAGCTGTAGGGACACAAGCTTCTTCCCAAAGTTAAACTTGCTTATCGCTGCTGTACGTCACACTGCCATGCTTCTGCTTCTCGCTGTTACAAATGACATCTTTAACTTATGATATAGCTCAGAAAGCAACTCAGATATAAATAAAAGGAATTGCCTGACTTTTCCAAATGGCATTTTTCTTTTACTGATAACATTTTCCTTTTATCGGTGAGCTTTAGATAAGTTAACAACCTTCTTAAAAATCATACACCAATACCAAAACATCTTTGAAACAAGAACATTGTATCCCTTGGGTCTTGATTAACTGTGCCAATGGGATTTATTCATCTCAATCGCATCACATAGACGTATGGTTTTCAAGTATCTATTTCATCCTATTCAGATGTGTTCTGTATTGAATTTAATCTATTGCATTTTGTGTTGATTTGGAATCATAATAACTGTGAATGCAGATTTGGATTTTATTTATTAAACTGTAAATACAAGTAGCTTTTGAGTTAAGGTGGGAGAAAGCAGTAACTATAGAATTATGGGTATTCGGGATATGCAAATTTCAGCATTACAAGAGCCAATCAAATTGCGTGAAAGTTGCCAAAAGGTTTCCACAACTAGTGAAAAGCTCACTTGTATTTACGTACTGAGCTTTTCACAAGTCGGAGTACAGTTACACTGCACTGCTGAGCACCAAACAGGGCGAAACGAGTATGCAGTTGCTGTGCTAAAACTCTGTGAATGCAGAAAACTTTTGGCTTTATTAAACTGTAAAATGTATGAAATGTGCAAAATACCAATGACTAGCTGTAAAACAAAGAAACAAAGAAATGCAATTATATAAGTGCAAATACAAATTATGACACTCTTTTTCCCCACCTACAAAGCACCTTTTTTCAACTAAAACAGTTACACCCCCTCTCCCCACCCCCCAACAAAAATCTCATCTTAGAAATAATGCTGTACTGTAGCTGCTTACAGTAACAGCAATGTGCGTTTTGAATCCAGTTTTGCCCACCTGCTATAGTGCCATCAGTAAACATGTAGTGCAGCTGATTTGTAGGCTGTCAGAAACCTGCTGTTATGGGTTGTTTCCTGGCGACCCCAAAAGTCAATACCAAGGGGGGGAAAAAAAGAGTTAATGAAAAATGTAATCGATAGAATTCCCATCTTAGTGTTTTTCAATGATGTGACAAAGTACCCAATTTATTGGTAAATTGCTGGCTTAAAAGACACGTTATTCAATAAATTAATCCCTTGCCGTCGGTTCTGTATGAATGCAGTTATTTTTGGGACAGCCGTATTCCATATCTGACAACAAACAGGATTATGCAGTCACTACTATCATAAAAAATAGCAATTACAGTATAGAATGTGTATGTATCTGACATCTGCAGAGGAGTGATTTGTATGAGGCGTCAAGAGGTACTGGCAAGATCAATCTGCCCAAATCCCTAGGATAGCAAAATAATAAGAAAGACCCCATTTCCGTGAGATGCCAGTCCAATAAGATTACTGTACTGAATCATCAATAATTTCTCTGTTCAAAACTGACACAATCAGAATAGAATCAATTGCTGCCATTCCCGCTAATGTCGTATTTGATTTTCACTTTAGTTTTAAATGAAGTAGAGAGACATTGCAGGTGTTGACTGCTTTAGCCAAGTTCTGTCATGTCATTTTTAATAAGCAGCTATTACAGGTGAGCTTGTCAGTCAAAAGATTGGGGAGCATTAATTCTCTATTAATTCTTGAGCATGAAAAGCAGGAGGACGCAAAAACCAAGGTCTTAAATGCAGGCGTTTCTTTTGTTCTTGTTCCAAAGTTTTACGTTTCAAAGTTTTAAGTTTTAAGGTTCCCAAAGTGTATTTTAGTGATCCCAGTGATTCCCTATGTTTTCATTCCGAGATAATTTGGTTTACAACTTTACTCTATAGAATACACAGTAGATTAATATGCACAACCCAGTTTTTCCCACTTATCATGTATCAGAATTGAAGGAATCAATGCTCTGCTAAACTAGCTAATTTAATAGTATTATCGCATATAAATTGCATTTCTTGAGGATGTATGTATTAAAACTTTATTGAGCAATAATGGCATTATAATGGCAGTACTAGAAAAGAAACCCAACAGCAAGAACAGTCTGTTGCAGTTGGTGCCTTATTCCCTGCAACACAGCCCTTGTTGTGGTATTAAAATGAGCACAGTCTGGAAAATGATACTTGCAAAGTCACAGTAAGAACAGTCTGTGGCCAATATATTGCATTACTTATTTGCTTTCTGGAAAATCACAGTCAATGAAACCATTGATAAAGTTCTTGGTTCAATGGTTTCCACCACCTTGAAAATTGGCCTTCACTATACATTTGGCCCTTTTGACAACAGAACACAGGTAAAATAAGTAATTTTTTTTCTGTTCATACACAGGAGCATTGATTATCAGAGTTTCTGTTCTGGCAAATGGACATTGTGGCCTTGAGAAGAAATGTGACCTAGCAGTTATAACAGGAGGACCAGGAGTCTGTTTTCAAATCCCAGTGATTTAATAGGTGACCCTGGGCAAGGCGCTTCACCTCCTTCTGCTTCGGCTCAACCAGCTGTAAAATTAGGTACAAGCTGGACCCCAGTGGTAATGAGATGTGGCATCTCACTTCGGCTGACCTCGGGAAATAGTTTCTATAAATAAAGTAAACCTTGTAAGAGCCTCAGCTATATTTGAAAAGGTCACCTTTTGTGAAGATCAGATTCTAATAAAGACTTGCTGTTCAATTTGAATACACCTGATTTTATGGCAAGGTATATGACATCTTTATTGCACAATAAATCAGCAAAATAAACCTTTCTGAATGCGTAATAGTCAACATGTTAACTTTACTTGTTGAAATTATCCTGTATGTTGGCAAGAAGGAAACTTGTATCCGACCACATCATAGCTGCATTTAGAGATAAGAGACCTTAAGCAGCTGTTGTTCTTTAACTGGGGTGTGCAGATATTCAGGATTTATTTTGGTTTCATGTTGTAACTTCTTTGGAAACTATGTTGTATTTCTGAAAGGGGAATCCACCCACTAATCACATACGTAATCAAACTGTTCCTTTAAACAGCCCTCTCGTCTACACCTTTTCTTCGTTTCTTTGTTTGGTGTTCCTTATCTGGAATTATGGATTTGACTCCGCCAAACGATACTGCACCTCCACCGTCGGCAGTCCTATGTCTTCACCTCTGGGACCTTGCAAGTGGACCTCTACTAGGCTTGCACCTCGCCAAAAACCATCCTTCAAAATCTATTAAGCTTGGACAATTCCGCGCCTCCTGAAAGCTTTATTCATCAGAAACATTTTCTTACAGCACCGGCGATTCCTGAGAGGATCTCATCGAGCTGTTCATTCATTTTGAACTCTCCTCTTTCAAGCCTGCCTCCTTGCCTAAATTTACTCCGGATATTGATATTCATACATCCCAAACCCCTCAGTTGCTACCAATGCCATTTCCCATGCAAACATCTTCCAAGCCATACAATCGCTCCAAACAACTGTTGCTGGCTTAGATCATAGCCTTTCCTTCTTGGAGAACTGTCACAAATTTCCAGCAAACTTCGTGGTCAAATTCAGGAAGGTAAGAATGTAAATCTAGTCCTTTTGCTTCTTCCATCCCTTGAAATTCATGCCAGTCGAGTTCTGGACTGTGCCAATGTTTCTATCATCTTGAAATCCAAAGACCCCGTCTGTTTAAAAAGTTAACTTTCCCAGAGTTTGTTACAGCTTTCTGTATATTTAGAGACATTCTTTGTGATGCATATCCCATGTGCTGCTTGGAACTAGAAGCCTACCTTAGCCTCCTGACCAATCTGGCTATGAGATATGGAGGCACAGCTTTTTATGAGTATCACACACAACTTTCTCCGCAACTTTGGAACCATTTAATTAACTGGGTTGTTTTAGACAATTAATTATTTTGTCGCCACTTCGCGGGTCTAAAGGTATTCTCCTGTCAGATTTGTGGCTCTGTGAACCATATAGCTCCTTTGTGTCCTCAATCAGCCCCTTTTACTTCGTCATCTGACCTTAACAACATTTCACGACAAACTAAATGGTTCTACAGAAACTGGCCCCCAGAGATCCTCCATCTACCCATGAAGGAACAATCTTCAGCTTTATTTGAACTGTACCATATAGTGATTGTTGAAGTAATCTATGGTCATCTATGGTCAAAAAAAGATAGGATTTAATTGCGACAATTTATCTACGGTGGCAATGATTAACAAAGACAGATCCTCTTCCCCTGCTATTATGAAATTCAGGCGGAAACACCTGGGTTTCCGTGCTGGGTAATTTTTAAATTAAAGCCATTCACGTAATTTTCAGAGATTCCATGCACTGCTTCCTGAAGGGGACCTTCTGCCAGCACCATGCTCAATCTTCAAGGATCTCATACTCTATTAAACCAGTGTCCTTCCTCAGATTCCCTTATTCCCAAATCAGCCCTCAATCTAATGGCTAACTCGGTTTCTCAAAGTACCCGAGCAACCTATAACTCAGCCTGGCAATTGTTCCTCAGATTCTGTTCTCTATGTCATTCATGTGTTTCTTAGCTCTCCGAATTATCCATTATCGAGTTTATCACTTTCTGTTCCACCAAACAAAACTTGTCCATCTCTACCATATGGCACTACTTATCAGGATTATAATTTCACTTTCATTTAATCAGAGTTCTTTTTACCCCTCTAACCTCCTTCCCATGGATTCAAATGCTGCTATAAGGCATCCAATGATCTGCTCCCAGTTGTCCATCCCCCAAACTGCCCTACTAAAGAAGTCCTGGAATCCCTCATCAACATTCTTTGTTTCTGCTGCTTCACCCCATACAAAGACGCCCTCCTGAAAGCAATGTTCGTCTCTGCATACTGTGGATTCTTCCGGTGCAGCGAAATTACCTCCCGGACCCAGGCTTTCGATCCCTCTTCTGACCTCTGCATTAGAGATCTCCATCTTCATCCTCGAGTCATGTATTCATTACATTTAAAACATTCTAAGGGAAAGAACAGGGGTACACATATATTTTTTTAAAACAAATTATGTCAGCTGTCCTTTCTCTGCTCTTTCCAGCTATCTGTCGATGCACCTGACCACCAGCTCATTTGGATCTCTCTTCCTCACCCAAGAAGGATTAGTCGTTTCTAGGAATTAGTTCTGCGACCATCTACACGCATCTCCTACGCACTGGATTTCCTCCCAATAATTACTCCGGACACTCCTTCTGAATCGGTGCTGCCACAGCTGTTTCGAAGAACGTTTCTCTACACTTGATAAAGGCATTGGGGCGATGGACTTCTGAGGCATGCAAACTTTACTGGCTCGGACTTTCCCTAAAGCTTCCTCCTGACACCTTTTCGGTGAGTAGGGTTTTTTCCTAACCTGAGCGCTGTGCGGTTTAATTCTGCAAGGTGAAGGAGATTGAGGTGGGCCTGTCCTTGGGGAGAAGTGGTCTTGGTCCACTTTTCCTGCCTGCTGGCAAGATATGTTTTCATTTTTATTTGCATTTTTTTCTTTTTAGGTAGTTTGGCCAGCATAAGGGGTGGCTATGAAGCTCCAGTGATCAGACCCCGAATGAAATCCACCAATGAATTACGAGGATACCTCTTTTTCTATATTTTACAAAATGTCATTTATTCTAATCGTGGGCTGGTCAATTAAATTATATTACATTTCATTATGGGCACGGTCATTTGTCATATGCAATAAAGAATTGTTCATTTCAAATCTTGTGGATGTGTCCTTTGTGAATTAAGTAGGGTGGCCAGATTTCCAACGCTCAAAACCAGGACACGTAGATTAAAAGCAAGCTTCTTATTTGAACATAGTGCTTTTATCACTATAACTGATTTCACAAGAGTGAATTTGAAGGTCATAAAAGTCTTGCAATGGATGCCCCAACTTCCCTAGACTATGGTGGTTTTGTGAAACACCACCAACAGGCCAGTTGAAAACAACCATATCATCTGCATAAAGGCCAAAACCAGAATGTTTCTAAATTTGTGTTTGGGTTCCTGTACACCCTGTGGCGGAGTGTCCTGCCCCTTTGTATATATTTGTTTATTATTATTATTATTATTATTATTATTATTATTATTATTATTATTATTATTATTATTTATATATTGTGAAATGGCAGGGAGGGGGTTAAAACCTCTCTACAGGAAAAACATGTGCGGAAGGCACACTTTTGTTTTGTTTAATTGTTTTTGTTTAATTGTTTTATTGTTTAATCAGTACCTGCACCTGGCTATTATTGAAAATTGGAGCCAGGTGCAGGGTTTAAAAGGAGAGCAGTCAGTCTGCTCTGGGTGGCTGCTGAAGAGGGCAGAGGCCCGACTGTGCTGGTGTGGGTACAGCTGTAATTTGAAAAATGAAAAAGGTAGAGTGAGGCCTTTTTGTTGTGTGTGTGTGCTGTTTTTGTTTCTTTTGTTTTTGTACAGGTAAACAGTTTAGCTGTCCTGTTTAGTTTAGGTTCCTGTTTTGTTTTAGTTAGTGCTCAAAGAGAGCTAGGTGTTTGTTTTGTTTATTTTTGTTTTTGTGTTTATTAAAAATAGCGCAACCGCGCTTAAAAAAATCAATTTCTGTGTTGGGTCGGTGTTTTTAAAGGGGCAACGAACCGTGGTGAGTGTGATTTTATCACAATATATATATACATATGACGGTGAAAAGCCATGTATTATTTGTATTTTATTATTGTGTGGTAGGACAAGCAAGGTGCCGTCTGCCATGTTATTGTTTATTTTAAAATACCTTATGAGAATGCGTGACTGTCAGCTACTGATTATTTAACTAGCTGACAGTCATGCAGACTTAATAAACTTGTGCAGACTATGGGGTAATAAGATCATTAATAACTAGTTAACCCCTCGGCCAGAATATAAAAGATCTGCAGTTTTGCTGAATGGAGAGTGTGTTCAGAGTGGAGAACGGTAGTCGAGAGAGAAAGGATGTAAAAAAGTAAACAATTGCTATTCACGCTGGTTTGCACCATCGTGATACTTTCATTTTACTTATTTGTTCTTTTGGCCAACGTGCCTTTTGTTTTGAAAGTATTTTTTGTTTTGTATAAATCTTTTATTTTTGTTTTGTTTAATAAAAGCACTGAGCTCCAAGAATCTCAGTTTTGCACCGCCATTCCTTGTTGTGGTTTCATTTCCCTGGTCTGACGTCACCCCTGCAACCATCTTTGCCACACACCCCCATTATGCATTTAGTATTAGAAACTCATAGCTGCTTATTTCATGTTAAAGATCCATTTTGAAGAAATGCATTCATGAAACTAGTGAACAACGATGTTTGTAAACAAAAGGCTCATTCCCCTGCACTCTACATCCTGTGTTTTCACAATGTCACATAGACAAAGCTAAGATATTTGCTTGCACCTGATCATAATCGAAATTTCACTTTGCCTATAAACAATATGTTTATATTGTTCTGTGTCTAAAGTCATCATCCAAATATTAGCAAGGCAATTTTGCTTTACATTAACAATATTTTTCAAAGCAACAAAATGCCACTGCAGAAAAAAATACCTGCTGCTTCTGCCACAGATGGAATGCTAAAAGCATGGCAAACTATATGATTCAGGATCATAATGGGGTGGTCTACTCATTGGATGCAAAATGCAGTATAGTTTTTGTTCTAATTTACCTTTTAATATACAGTATATTCAATCAGAGCAGAATGCCAGTTACACTACCGGAATGACAAGATACATGCCATATACTGTTGTTGATTCAGTTTTAGAAAAAATGTTTCTCTGGAAACAAATCCATTCTTCACACCACAGCTTGACTATGGTTATTTAATGGAAAAACTTGCATGAGAAGAACAAAAAAAGAGATGCCCTCTGGTTGAAAGTAGCCTTCAATTTGAAACAATGCCTGAAGCCTTCACTTTGTGTATTACAGTACACTTTTAGCGGTGCTTGTAGCCTTCAAGGCAAACAGTGATAAAGTAGGATCTTCTCTGGCGAGTGTGGATTCTATATTTCTATCAGTTCAGCTCAAACAGGAAGGAAAGCCACTATTAGGTTTAATCTTTAATTGAAAAATAATTGTGTGAAAAATCCCTGAAAATTCTATTACCCTGGATTGACGTTATAGAAGTATACAACTGTACAATATCCAAAATGATTTTATCTGTTATGTGTCACTGACAAAACTACTGTGTTGCCCAATGACAAATTACAATATTGCTTTAATTTCCAATTTTCGACTGGTATATGTAGATGTGTATATTATTAGTTTTTTTTTAAAGATTGGTTGCCTTAAAATTACATTTATTTATTTCTTAGCAGACGCCCTTATCCAGGGCGACTTACAATTGTTACAAGATATCACATTATTTTTTACATACAATTACCCCATTTATACTGTTGGGCTTTTTACTGGAGCAATCTAGGTAAAGTACCTTGCTCAAGGGTACAGCAGCAGTGTCCCCCACCTAGGATTGAACCCACAACCCTCCGGTCAAGAGCCCAAAGTCCTAACCACTACTCCACACTGCTGCCCGACATTACATCATGTTGAGTATTTATTTCAATAAAGATTTCTTAAACTTTTTTTTTCTTTACTATGATCTACCATGTAATTGATTTACTAACTTTTTAGACAATATTTTATTCCTACCCACAGGCACTGCAAGCGACTATAGCATTAGATTAATTTATATACAATTAAAATTAATCTAAAACACATGTTTATTTTATACAAAACTGTCCTTCAATGTACTATACTGAGAATGTTTGATAAATAAATCGCTTAGATTTCCTAGCTTGTTAATGATAGATCATTAGTAGCTGCATCGCTTTTCATTTCTGGATGATAAATCGAATCGGGCTATTGCTATATATTTAGAAGTATGAACCCTGTCACTTCTTTTAGATGTCGGATATAATGCAATATTAATGTTGTTTTCTTTCTACAAGATCTCATCTACCTTAACTATGGTAGGCAGTCAGTGGAGTGTATTATTTCCTTACATATTGGCATTTCCTGTGGCTTTATACATTTTTAAAATTTCCTCATAATCAGTGGGTTTCCTTGCCCCCAGGCTTTTTTTTTCATACATGTGTTTCTAAATGAAAGTGCTAGTTTTTACTGGAACGTGCTTGATTCTCAAACTATTTCTAATGGCCTAAGTTGCCATTTTTATGGTTTTCACACATTTTAGAAACGTAAAATAGTAAGTATAATTCACAAACACAATATGTTAAACAGTTAATTAAACATTCACATCTGATTCACAAATACATTTCTGTCCTAACTTGCAAAAATAGGTGTTTGTAAATATTGCCCTAGTTGAGGTCAACCTTATCAAGTTGGTATGCGTATGCAGTTGAAAAGCATGATTTATTGATTATTGCTACTTTTATTTTTTAAAACCTAATAAGTAAAATACAAATTGAAATCTGTATATGGATTGTGTGTTCTATCATGTGGTGTTGAAAAAGTCCACACATAACAAAGTATTTCTTTTTTTAAATCATGTTTTTTATGTGATATGGAGCTAAATATATAGCAAAAGGAGTGAAACTGTGATAAGACAGAGATAGAGATATCTAAAATAAGGAAACCACAAGCATTCCAGCACGTAAAAAACAAATACATCATAAGGCAATGTCTGTATTCCCAATGTACGGGGGCAATACTGGCTTTCAGATTTCTTTAAGCACGGTATACAGCTTCTACATTCACATCGTTTTAAAAGTCGCCCAGTGTATGGTGGCCTTTACACCAGCAGCAACTGCACGCTCGATAATTTCATGTAAATGATTGGAATCGGCCATGATGTCTGTCTGAACGTGAACCTGACCGAAGTCCGTGGATATACAGTATTTCGCCCACCCCTCCTAGAATCCTGACATAAAGCACAAAGTGGGCGGAGTTCATTTGCATACAAACTCCAGATTTAGCTGGCCAGTTAAATATTTAGCTAAATGTTAAATCTTGTTAAGAGATTTAAGATTTAGTTAAATATTCAGCTAAATCTTTTTTTTTTTTTTAGAGATTTAAGTGGCCAGTTAAATATTTAGCTAAATGTTAAATCTTTTTAGAGATTTAAGATTTAGTTAAATATTTAAGTTCACAAAATCCAGATTTATTTGTGAACAGTTAAATCTTGATTCTCAAAATAAATATTTAATAACAAAATATATATTTATTTTTAAAATAAAGATTTAGCATTTAAATGTTGAAAACTTGCTAAATATTTTAAGATTTGTAAATGATATCTGAATGTACTCATTTAAAGAAATATGTATTTATTTTCACAACATTTATAAATCTGGGGAAAAAGTACAAGATTTAAGTTAAATCTGGAAAAAAAGTTGTTAAATGTTCAAATATTAACACTTTTTTTCTTTTACACATGGCACCCCATAGAATACATACAGAGAAACAAATACAATTCTTTGTAAATTGAAATTTTAATTCTGGTTGTATCATATTTCAGTTAACATAAAGCAAGGTTAAAATAGAGCAAGGACTATATAGCTACTGACAGAGAGTATATTTTTTTAAAAACCCGTCACAAGGACAGCAGTGTCAAAATTAAAATGTAATCGTAATTTTAGCTTTTTCCTTACAATGCTGCCTTGTTTATGTTTTTCCTGGTAAACTTGTGTTTATTTTGTTACACAACTTAGTCATCATAACAAGTGCTGTATGATATATTGCAAAACTAGTGAGGCAGATACTTTGAAATTCTTGGGGCAGAGTGCGATATACAGGCCATTTGTAATTTCCCACTCTGTCAGTCTGTTTGCCTCTTTTTTTTTTTAGGTGACCTAGTGACACAATGATATGAAGGCCTGTATTTTCCCCCTTGAGTAGCCCATTTGTCTTTGGTTGTGCAGTGAAATTAGTCTGGAGGTCTCTGCATTCCCCAGTGAACTGTTGTTACATCACAAACCCACCACAGAACTCATTAAAATCTGGTAAAACTGTTGGTCTTGATTAAATATTGATGCATGTGTAAACAGGGGACTGTGAATATAATATAGATGAAAAATACACCCTACTTGCCAATAGGGAGAAAGAGGAAACATACATGGATTCTTTACATTGTATACAATCTATATGATACAGTCTGTAGGCTAGTTATTAAAAAAAAAAAAAGATTTTACAATAATTTTACTACAGAAAGCATGGTGTTTAAAAAAAAGAGGCAATGGTAGCAACGTGTCGTATTTAATGGACTAAGCATTAACTGAAGGTAACATGTTAAAACAGGATAAACTCACTGTAAAAGACTATCAATTAGATGATTAAAGTTTACATTATGAAATGCACCGTAAAATTCTAGGAAATTGGCGCTTTCTTTAAAACTTCCCCTGGTTTCATTTTTGGGTCATCGAATTAATGCTAAAAAGATGTTGAGCTGAAACCCTTCCTCTATCAGGATATGCTGCCTCACGTACAAGCCTGGTAAATCTCAGAGGGAAATGATCAGCAGGGTGAGACGTAGCAATGGGATAATGTCAGGTTTTAATATTATTATTGAGGTAAATTGAAAGCTTTTTTATTTTTATTTTTTTTTAAATGTAGTTTTGGTTATAAAAGTTACAATTGGCTAAAGTATGATTGGTATTACACTATCATTTTTATATTTTAAAATATTAATGGTGCAACAGTGATATAAACAAAAAAGCTTAAGTCTGCAAATTGTGTTTGGTTTATTGCCTCCATTTTTATGCAGGCTGGGAAATGACAAGGCCAACAACAGAGGTTTGTTGACTGATATTAATTTTTCCAAGATGCAGTAGCTTAAAGATGTTGACTCAAATACAACAGGATCTCTTTCTGGGCCAACACAATCCTGAAATCAAATCATTATCTGATGTTTATCAAACCTCAAGGAAGATAGAATGCGGTTTTATACCATATTTGCTTTCATAACTACAGCATTTCTATTCTTCAGGTATATCTGCATTGTCTTTGAAGGCAGGTGTCAGATTTATCTCTGACACATTGGCAGGAGAAAGCAAACTTATCATGAGAAGCAGATTGTTAAAGATACTGAAGGTTACGGTAGCCATCTTTAAACGTGTTAACGGCTCTGTTTAGTTCAATCGTAAAGAAAATCCATGAACTGAAACTACCATTAACCAGCTGACAAGTCTGTATCATTGTCACAAAGACGGCCGGAGTGGGTGGCGTCAGACCAGAATCAGGAAGTAACACACAGAGAGATGGGGTTTTTGGTGAGGCTGAACGCGTGATCGCGTTCAGCATTTAATAAACAGAACAGAAAATAAAAGGTTTGCAACAACAAAAACACAGGACACGGCACTTGCGCCAAAATAAACAGACATACAAAACGACTAAACACGAAACAGACGGTGCAGGACAGACGAACAAACATGGTGAGCAGATTTAACTATTACTATTACTATTATTATTACTTTACTTCACCTCCGTCTCCAAACCCGTTCTCCACTCACCGAACACCTAACCACGAGTGACTAACCGTGCATCTATTTATACTGTTTGTGCTGGGATTCAATTACTAATTAATTATTCACTTGAATCCCAGCACGTGAATTCATTACGTGAAACCCCGTGTTCACATATTATATTTTAAATGCACGTGCGTGATGTGCCATCCCCGTGCCTAAATACAAATATACAATTTTTAAATACACGTGAAACACAGACCCGTTTATATCCCGTGTACCAATGACTATACACCAACATTAACACACGCAACATACAACACAAAACACACAAATGCACACAGGGGCGGGGCGCATTGCCACATATACCCCCCCTTGTGCGCAGCACACATGGCCTCAACGGCCACCTCCCCCCTTAAAAACCCAGTAGTCCAGGACAAAGTCTCGGGCTGGGAAGGGAGGCTCCAGTGGGCCCATGGCTGGCCATGCTGTCAGCACCCCTGCCGGTAGTGGCACGGCTGACAGCCTGTTGGTCCCGTCCTGCAGCGAAAAAGCTGCGGGGGCAGGTGGTCCCCCGACCTCCCCCTTCTTCGTAGCCGGCAGTTCCCTCCTGTGGGGCTCCGGCCACAAGAACTCCTGCAGCGAAACTGCTGCTGGGGAAAATGGTCTCCAGACCTCGTCCCCCTTCTTTGTAGCCGGTAGCTCCCTTTGGTGGGGCTCCGACCACAGTACTGCCGGCAGCGAAGAAGCTGCAGTGGGAGCAGGTCTCCGGACCTCCCCCACGATCTCCGGCAGCGAAACTGCTGCAGTGGGAGCAGGTCTCCTGACCTCCCCCACGATCTCCGGCAGCGAAACTGCTGCTGGGGTTGGTGGTCTCCAGACCTCCTCCCCCTTCTTCGTGGCCGGCAGCTCCCCTTTCTGGGGCTCCGGCCACCGTACTCCCTGCGGAGGTACGGGCAGCAGAGGCAGCTCCTGCTCCTCTGCTCCTGGCGGTGGTGGAGGCAGAGGTAGCTCCAGCTCCTCTGCTCCTGGCGGTGGTGGAGGCAGAGGCAGCTCCAGCTCCTCTGCTCCTGGCGGTGGTGGAACCAGCAGGTATTCACCCTCTGCTGGTGGAGGTGGGAGGGGCCAGCAGTCCTCCCACTGCGGTGGAGGTGGAACCAGCAGGTATTCACCCTCTGCTGGTGGAGGTGGGAGGGGCAAGCAGTCCTCCCACTGCGGTGGAGGTGGAACCAGCAGGCATTCACCCTCTGCTGGTGGAGGTGGGACCAGCAGGTATTCACCCTCTGCTGGCAGCTTGGGTCCTAGGGCTGTGGAAGCCCCGACTTCCCTCTCTTCGGGCTGTGGACGCACCGACTCCTCCCTTTTGGGCTGTGGACGCCCCGACTCCTCCCTGTTGGGCTGTGGACGCACCGACTCCTCCCTGTTGGGCTGTGGACGCACCGACTCCTCCCTGTTGGGCTGTGGACGTTCGGGCTCCTCCCACTCAGGCGTAGGACGTTCGGGCTCCTCCCACTCAGGCGTAGGACGTTCGGGCTCCTCCCACTCAGGCGTAGGACGTTCGGGCTCCTCCCACTCAGGCGTAGGACGTTCGGGCTCCTCCCACTCAGGCGTAGGACGTTCGGGCTCCTCCCACTCAGGCGTAGGACGTTCGGGCTCCTCCCACTCAGGCGTAGGACGTTCGGGCTCCTCCCACTCAGGCGTAGGACGTTCGGGCTCCTCCCGCTCGGGCTGTGGACGCTCGGGCTCCTCCCGCTCGGGCTGTGGACGCTCGGGCTCCTCCCGCTTGGGCTGTGGACGCTCAGGCTCCTCCCGCTTGGGCTGTGGACGCTCAGGCTCCTCCCGCTTGGGCTGTGGAGGCAAAACCAGCAGGCATTCTTCCTCTGCTGGTGGAGACGGGGACAGCAGGCATTCTTCCTCTGCTGGTGGACCTGCTACCTGGGCTGCTGTTCCACTTATAACTGCCTCCAGGTAGCTGAGGACCAACCCCACACCTTCCTCCCAGGTGCTTACGGTCTGTTCCCTCGCATATGCCTCCCATCGCTCTCTGTCCATAAACTCCAGGAACTGGACGACTACTGGGATAGACTGGGCCTCCAGCCCAGCATTTTCCAGCATCCAGTCCCGCATTTTGATGGCGTCTTCTGCCATTTTTTTTTTTTTTTTTTTTTTTTTTTTTAAATCCAAACTGCGGTTCCTGCTCTGGCCTGAGTCCTGGAGGCGCTGTCGATCCCACGCAGGACACCACGTGTCACAAAGACGGCCGGAGTGGGTGGCGTCAGACCAGAATCAGGAAGTAACACACAGAGAGATGGGGTTTTTGGTGAGGCTGAACGCGTGATCGCGTTCAGCATTTAATAAACAGAACAGAAAATAAAAGGTTTGCAACAACAAAAACACAGGACACGGCACTTGCGCCAAAATAAACAGACATACAAAACGACTAAACACGAAACAGACGGTGCAGGACAGACGAACAAACACGGTGAGCAGATTTAACTATTACTATTACTATTATTATTACTTTACTTCACCTCCGTCTCCAAACCCGTTCTCCACTCACCGAACACCTAACCACGAGTGACTAACCGTGCATCTATTTATACTGTTTGTGCTGGGATTCAATTACTAATTAATTATTCACTTGAATCCCAGCACGTGAATTCATTACGTGAAACCCCGTGTTCACATATTATATTTTAAATGCACGTGCGTGATGTGCCATCCCCGTGCCTAAATACAAATATACAATTTTTAAATACACGTGAAACACAGACCCGTTTATATCCCGTGTACCAATGACTATACACCAACATTAACACACGCAACATACAACACAAAACACACAAATGCACACAGGGGCGGGGCGCATTGCCACAATCATATACCACCTTTGTTTTGTGTTTACATACTTGCTGTCTAAGTACCTGTATATCTATGCATGCAAGTCAGTTAAGGAACTACAGGCTCTAGGCCAAAACGAGACTCATATGTGGAATGGAAATATGGAGTTTGCCTTGATTGCTTTTCATAATGCAAACTTAAACATTTCAAAGACATTTCATTTTACCTTTCTAATTGGAAAAAAAACGTATACACTAGTTAAGAGTTGTTGTTCCAAATTATATGTTGCCTACCTCAATTACACAGTTGGCAAAATAGTATTTGATACTGAAGTATTATGGTTGATCAATATCTTTCTACAGTGTAGAAGTATTGACGAAAATAAAACAGGGCATTGGCTTTTTCCAAGTACACTGTACACTACCACATAAGCACATCATTTATGTTAAAGGAATACAAGCTAATAAATACATTTTGTAAATCCTTACCTGGAAATACAATGCTATTCGCTACTGTTGTCTTGATTTTATCGGTTATGTTATTGTGCTTCAGTGTGCCTTCGTTATTACAACTTTAAATACAATATGTTGCAAACAGGCAAAGCGAATGAGTGCTCTAACTGAAATACATTGGCAGTGGAATTATCACACTTATCATTCCAGATACATCATATTCATTTGAATGCTTTCTGGGGTCTTTCTAGATTTATTCCTCCAGGGACAAAACTTCTGAAACCAATTCTGCTTTGCATGAGGGAGATGCCTTGAACTTTATGTGGCTGATCAAGCGTGAGCATGCAAAGATGTGTTGTTCACAGTGTGAGCTAGCTCTCCAGTTGGATGCTGGTAGTAAATCATCTCAGTGGCTCTGGATAATCAGTACCCAAGGGAGGAAGAAAGATGGTGGGTTCCAGCGGCCAATTGGATCTTTGCTTTAAGTTTCTGAAACAGCAAACACTCAGGATTTGCTCCAAGCAATGTTGCTGATTTACTTTCCGATAAAGTCAAACCTGTATAACCGACCACTTGTATTTAAGGACCACCTGTCTATAACATCTGTCGTTAAAGATTACTAAACACTTTAACATTCTGACTCCCACTCAACTACAAATTGGTCTTTTATTGTACAGAAGGTATCGGGGCCAACAAATTAACAGAGAACACCTTTAAGTCTGTCAAAATTATTTTAGAATTTTGGCATGGAGGGGTTGATGAATTGCTGTCAAGTGCTCAGAGTAAATATCTTATTGGCTGCTATGGTGTAACAGCACACCCTGAAAAAAAGGTCATTCTACTGTTAATGTTTCCATAGAATAAAACATTGTCCTTTTTTTAAAATGCTTCTTATTTGCCATGGATTATGAACAATACATTTAACTTGAATGCCCTTCCCGGGTGAATGAGCCTAAAAAACATATTTTAACCTCAGGTTATGTTTCACCAGATTAAAGAATACAAGAGTATTTACCAGAGATACAGAAAGGGACAGAGCTTCTTTAACCAATGGCTTTGAGATTTTCTAGACTTGAAACCTGCAGCACTGTTTATATTCCCCTATGCTAAAGCAGATTGTTTTTCTAATTGTTCAGTCCTTTGAAAATTCTACTTAATCGTCCCAGTGCCAAGCAGGAAACAAATGTACAAAAAAAAAGAGAGAAGAAATCCTTGTGTTAAAATGTTCCCCCTAGTTTTATTTGCAGCCTATTAACAACTGTTACTGGAGCTTTAATTATGCCCCTGTGATCCTGAAGATGTGGCAGGCGCGTGTCATTTTCCTCTCAGGGGACACTTTATAATTACCCGCATCCATCGTGCCTGCCTGTGCGCGGCTGCTTCTTTTTTATTACCACGACAATAATCACTCCGTCTCTGTGAACATCTGTTCTCTGAGTGATGAGTCAAAAGGCCCTGTGCCTGTCAGGCGAGCCTGCCTTCCTGAGCCTTCCCCTTTGACCTTTTCAAACAGTTTTACAGCTAATTTGTTTACCAGGGGGCTGCAGATATGCCTCGCCAGAATACAATTAATTGTCCAGATTTACAAATAAAAGGCCTTTCTGTCGGTCCGTAGCATTTCAACAGCTTTTATTTATGAAGTGGGTTTTGATATGGGTGAGTTCACTGACTTGCCCTGCAACTAATATTCAAAGCAGATGAATCTGAAACCCTCTAAATGTATTTTTAAGTCTTTTTTTTATGTGCTGTGGGGCAGGGCTCTAATCATATAACAAAAAGGGGGCACAGATAGATTCCAGTTGAATGAGGCTCAGATGAAATGTGACATGCCTGGTTTCACCTGTTGTACAAATTGAAAAAGCTGACCTTGATGGAATTATATCTGCATTACAAAACACCTGCACACTTCCTTCATGGCAGAAGCTTTATAGTCAAGAGGAAACAAATGCAAATACAGTAAATGTATATTTACATATTTCTGGGGAGGAAAATGTAGCAAACCAACATTCTATATATGGTTTTCATACTCTGTACAGGCAAAAACAGTTTGACTTTGACCCTGAAGGACAGTGCTCTACAGGGATAACAGGGCAATTTTTTCCCCCATTCTTCTCCAATTCTGTGCCTATTTCAAGCAAAGAATGCTGTTTGCACCAGATTGTATTGATTCATGAAATATGTATTATGTGCAACAGTCCATGTTGGATTGTGATGAGTAGAAAGAACATCAGACTAATCTGACTTGTGAATTTAAGTCAATGCATTGACTTAATAAGTCAATTTTTCTTTAATGTTATACACAGGGAGCCAATATCCTTGATAAGGTGATGTGCAAACTCCCACAACAGTAACTACACTCATGGGTTTCATGCAATTGGGGATTGTGATTATTTTGCAGTGGACAGTTTTTATTAATAAACTATTAGTTTTTTTTTTGATTATTTGTTTATTGTTTTAATTGTGCGTGACTTGCATTTTTTAGCATTGTTATGTTGTGCTTTTTTAGTGATGTTATCATTTCTTTGGGGTGGTGTGCATTATGTTATACCTCAAACTTCCCTTGTTGAATAGTATGTCAACTGGCCATAAAATATTTGACCAATGACATCGAAACCAACATTCTGCATCCTGTTTACACTAAGAACTTTATTGTGTTTAGTTTTACAGCTATGCTGAGTCACATGGAAGTGAAGTTAAATTAAATGTATGATTACTCAATCTGAAGCGAAGATGGGTCATGAACTCAGGATTTCTTAAGTTCATAGTCTTCAGCTGTGACCATAAATCATGATAAATCTTAAAATTATAAGTATATCTCTTTATTTTATAGGTAGAAACTAGGCGGTCCTGGTATTTTGTTTTTGTGGAAAGGAAGTTGTGCCCTAAAAGATCAAATACTTGGCAAGATACCTAAATGTAAAATCCATGGCTCAGTTACATCCAACTCTTAGATTCTTTCTGGTAGAGGTATTTGTATTTGAAGGGAAATGTTACAGTATTACTTCTGCTTCCTTTTTTTTTTTTTTGCATATTTTTTTTACATAAAATGGAGCATTCTAATATTAAAAAATATAGCAGGCAGTTAATCAACATGTTACCGTAACAATGTCATGGGTCTAAAAATGTTGGGACGGCTGTATTATATTTGCTTTAGACAATGGTCCAAAAATAGTAAGCCTATGACTTGAGGAAAGTATCACTATATATATATATATATATATATATATATATATATATATATATATATATATATATACTGTATATATATATATAACCTAAATGGAAGCTAGAGCACAAAATGCAACTTACACCCCTTGTCCATTTACTTCCACCTACATGTAGCTTAGATAATTAATTTTTAATTTTGATACATCAAGTGGAAAAGTACTGCATAATTCTATCAATTGTTCTGACAGTATATCTGTAACACTCCCTCAAGGGTATACGGGTCTTCAGTCAATAGCAGGGTTAATTGCACATTTATGAATGGCCAGTCTGACTAAGCTACTTGGTTTTACCTAGAGATAAGAATCCTATAATTACCTCTTTTAAACAATCACTTTTATAATGGGCTGATTTGATAGATTAATACAATATACAATTTCTCAGTCAGAATTAGGAACATCAATTTTGAAAATAGAACATTTGTGAAAAAATTGCACCTGTTACATATCTCTGTTATTCAAGTTCTAGAAAGCAGGAGCAGCAATATCAACTCAATATCTCAATTATCCCACCCCAAACTATTTTGTTACTGCGGTTACTGACCACCAAGTCAGCCTAAGTAAAGACCGAGCAACCTAGGCTGCAAAAATAGTAATAAAGACTGCAACACTGTACTTCTAAATTATATATGGGTTGCTTCTTCAGGGATGTTTGATTTATTCATTTATATATCTTTAAAACTAGTTTTTAAACCACAATACAGTTGATACATAAATGATTGGCAGGTTTCTCTTCAAAATGTTATTGATTTCCTTGAAAAAACATTCCAAGTTTTCAAAAGGAGTCAGAAGACAATAGGAAAATAAATAATAAAGAATGTATGAGACCTCTGGAAGACTGTATTCCCACAGTTTAAAATTAGAGAACTAAACCAGAATTAAAAGTAATTGTTAGGATAGGAAAACAACGGCGTAAAATATCAAGGACAGCTTTTAGTTTGAATTGTGTAAACATGATCTTCCATCAATAATGTTTTCCTTGCAAGAAAATTCAATAGATTTTCATATTTTAGAAAAATGTATAGCATATGTGTATTTCTCTGTACATTTTAACCATACAATCTATACCATTGGTGACCAAAATGTCCATATGGTTGAGAGCCGCAAGAAGCGTATTGTAAAACATGAAATGTTTGCGAGCAAGATATTTTAAATACTAGCATTCTTGTGCAGTACAGTAGTTGTTAGGCTATCTCTTGATGGCAGCAAAATACACAGAACACGAGATAGAACATTGCCTACACAGGTTCTGTGTAATTTGTATTGTACTGTAGATCTACAGTGTATTAAAACTTTAAATGTAACATACTGGTGTTTTTCCATTATGTCAGTTCATACTTTATGCATTATGCACTTTAAATAAATATATACAGTACTGTGCAAAATTTTTAGGCAGGTGTGAAAAAATGCTGTAAAGTAGGAATGCTTTCAAAAATAGACATGTTAATAGATTATATTTATCAATTAACTAAATGCAAAGTGAGTGAACAGAAGAAAAATCTAAATCAAATCCATATTTGGTGCGACCACCCTTCTGCTACAGCCAAATATGTGAAATATTTGGCTGTAGCAGAAGGCAGTTTGTTCGCCGAAGGGCTGGAGAGCGGTACACGAATGAGTGTCTGCAGGCAACAGTGAAGCATGGTGGAGGTTCCTTGCAAGTTTGGGGCTGCATTTCTGCAAATGGAGTTGGGGATTTGGTCAGAATTAATGGTCTCCTCAATGCTGAGAAGTACAGGCAGATACTTATCCATCATGCAATACCATCAGGGAGGCATCTGATTGGCCCCAAATTTATTCTGCAGCATGACAACGACCCCAAACATACAGCGAAAGTCATTAAGAACTATCTTCAGCGTAAAGAAGAACAAGGAGTCCTGGAAGTGATGGTATGGCCCCCACAGAGCCCTGATCTCAACATCATCGAGTCTGTCTGGGATTACATGAAGAGAGAGAAGCAACTGAGGCTGCCTAAATCCACAGAAGAACGGTGGTTAGTTCTCCAAGATGTTTGGGCCAACCTACCTGCCGAGTTCCTTCAAAAACTGTGTGCATGTGTACCTAGAAGAATTTATGCTGTTTTGAAGGCAAAGGGTGGTCACACCAAATATTGATTTGATGTAGATTTTTCTTCTATTCACTCACTTTGCATTTTGTTAATTGATAAATATAAACTGTTAACATGTCTATTTTTGAAAGCATTCTTACTTTACAGCATTTTTTCACACCTGCCTAAAACTTTTGCACAGTACTGTATATTCAGTTATTATGAAGCAAAATACAATAACTGACCTGATTTCACAAAAACAAAACAAAAAAAAACCACTACATATGAGTGCTGCATGTATTAAATACTGTTAAGCTTTGTGGATGACAAATGCACATTTATTTTGAAAGGGATTGCAGTACCTACCTGCTCATGACGAGACATAAAATATGTAAATATAATTTTAATTTTAGACCTGCACTATAACATGTAAACATGCATTCTCTAGTCTAGCGCCAACAATCCAATTTTATAAAAAGATTCAATTCATCGTTTGCCATGAGCGATATCCCATGCTTGCCATACAAAACTCGACTGAGTCGATAAATCAGCTTCTTTACTGAACGCTGAAAGCAGCATCTGCTTTAAGTCTGATCCAGGAGGTTATTCAGATGAAAATGTTTTGTGAATTGTTTCATAATGACGTTTGCTACTCGCGTTGTACAGACTACAGTTTGTAAGTGATTTGTTGCAGATGAGACACAGTTTACCACTGTTTTCAGTGAAAACGAACTCTCCCAGTCTGGTTTAAAGCCTCATACTTTCTTATTACTCGTGGAGGGTTTGCTCAATGCCATTCTCTCCACGAAACGAACGAGGGCTTAATTCAAAATTGTGAAATTTACTTTCAACTGCACATCCGGTTTCGAAATACGCATGCGCCAGCGAGCGGTGTCGAAAGTCAACAAGTGACAAAATATCCTGGCAGGATCATGCAGGTTCAAAGAAACAGGAGAGAGAGAACGAGAGAGAAGAAAGAATAATTAACACGAATGAATACAGAGAACACACATAATAAATGTTGTGTTTATTTTTACTTTCTCTCTTTTCATTTTTGTTTATTATTCTTGCTTCAGTTCATTCGGGTCGCAAAGTGTGCGTCACCCAGCATTTCACTGGGAGCCGCACTTGAACCGCAAAACAGCTGCAGTTTGGCCACCTCTGATCTATACGTTATAGATCCTTCTATGAGATCTGCAATCAAAGCTCTGCTGAACCCCTCAGTTACCTTTTTTATTTGACAGGCAATTCTATATATGTGTACATTGTTAAATAAGTTAAATTCATGGTAACCTCCTGCCTATTTGCCCTCTTATTGGACAGGGGTGGGGTGTGATACATTTACCACTTGTTTATGTGACATACCTACAGCTTTTTTAGTTTTCCCCACAGTCTCAATCCTTTCATCTGGATATTTTTGGCATCATTCCACTGATACAAACAAGGCCATAGCCGGGAGAGGATCTATCAACTGTTAAACAAATATCTTCATTGCCTTCATGTATATTCTGTTTATATCAATATTTTTTATATTTACTGTATGCACAAACTGTGCATGTGTTTAGATATTTATTGAAGAGATAGATACAGAGATAGATACAGATGGTATATGGCTAATCTTCGCTATATACAAAAGAGCAGCTTAAATAAAAACTAATCGATCAAAACGATCATAAACTTATCTGTTTAAGACAGTAAAATGTAAAATCTGTTTTATTTATTAACGTCTACTTAACACTGACAGAAAATCACTGACTGACTTTATGAATGTTCCTTCCATAAGCCACATGTGTCCTGTGTTATTTAACGTTGCAATTCTTCGCCAGTGACAGTTGCATAGCAATGACAGTCTGCATTTAAAAAAAACGGAAAAACTATTTTTTAAGGTGTCATCGCTGAGTGTGAGCGCTCAAGGTTAAAGTAACTTACTCCCCCTTCTAAGGCCTTTGTTATGGACATGAACAGTACATTTTCAAAGTCAATACTCTTATCTGTCACATCATATTCTAAATCCAAAATATGTAACATCCACATCTACACAGTATTACATTGTATTCATCAAGTGATTATTTTGGTTGCACATTTGTCTAACAATTGAATATACCTCGATGAGCACTAGTCTTTTACCTAAGGCAACACATAGTGTGTGAAACCAGCCATACAAGCTAAGTGTAGTTTATGTTTATGTAGAATAATATTTTGAAATAATAGCAGAATTGCAATATGTAGCACTATAAGTAAAAGCTTAATTCAGAATCAAATGTAAACAATAACAGGAATATGTGGTGCAATTTTCAATGTTATCCAAATCTCTAAATACTGTCGTACAGAACAAGATACACATAAGTATTCACTGTGAGTTGTTGCTGGAACAAGGGCACTGAAATGGTGTCCTTCTGCTGAAGAATGACCCAGATATCTCAACCTCCTTGTCTCAAAACCCAGTGACTTTACAAGGAGAGGTAAGCGAAAGCTACTGCCTATCAAGCAGTGAGACATAAGGTAGAGCCAACAACAGGACCAAAGGTGGTTTTGTTTTGTTTTTTGCTTTTCCACACCGAGCACAACTGTTCACCCCATCACAGATAAGAGGGCACCCCCTCCTCTCTGTGATCAAGATCCGGAAGCTGCTGGCATCACAGGGTGAGTGCAGGTTAGAACACAGCGTGCTGTGCTGGGAGGCAGGCTCACATTCTAAGGACTGTAGAGACAGTCACTCTACCAGTTGGCATCGCTGCATGAAACTCTTTTAATGCAGATTGAACATTCACAAGACAGGTTTCACTTTCTGAAGTGTAAAAGCTGTGTTTCCACACACTTGCTTCAGCAGGCAAGCAGTCTGCCGTGCGTTAGGCCCAGATAGGGTTAATGGGTTCTTCTATTCCAACACATTTTGCACTAATGGCAAGGTGAATGAATAATTTTTTTTTTTAAAGTGTTATTTACAGCCTCACATTATTGAACTGAATGAAACTGCGTGAAACTGAAGTTTTTTTTTTTTTTTCTCTTACCTTTGAATAATATTCTGTATAAAAGAGCTGTCAGGTTTGACAGTTGTTCTATCCAACACCCAGAACTTCACAGCCAGACTCTGTCTGGGTTCCTTTTGAATAGGAAGTGCAGCATTGAAATATGTTCAAAGGCCTTTATCTATTTTTGTTTGCTAATGTTTCTGAAAAAAATTAGATTAAAAATATGCATTTACCATTATGGGCCCTGTTCAAAAAACGTTAAGGACAGTTTTAAGGAATGTTAAAGGCTGTATTTTTTAAACCCTTTTGCTTTATTAAATATAAGCTATCTGTTACTAAAAACATTTTGACTGTTTTAGACGTGGGTTATCAGTTATGCTTTTTTGTTTCCAAAGCAACGTGTAATGTGTGTAATACATATTGTATTAGGTGGGATTATTTTATTACATCTTTATTAACTCTTTTGTAAGCTTTAAACTGCAAATATATTGCCTGTCCTTAAAAGTTTGATTGATTGCTAATTTTAAATAATACCAAAAAATATATATATATATAACATGACTAATTCAAACTGCTTCAAGAGTTAACATCTTTCAGTACAGTACAGATATTCTTTTCTTCATCTGGTTACCTGCCTGCACCCTCTAGTGGAAATTGAATATTACTCCAGGCAAATAATTACATATTGAGGGTTTTCTGAAAATAAACAGTGTTCTTAATAATAATAATAATAATAATAATAATAATAATAATAATAATAATAATAATAATAACCACAGTCATACTTGGTTTGCTTGCTTCGTGAACTTTCAACTTTCCAACACAGAGAGCCAGCATGTCAAGCTTTTTAAATATCTTCAAAGGTCATACATTTTTATTTTAAAGCAGACCTGTACAGAATGTGTTTTTTTTTTACTTTCTGATGGCCAGTAAACTGTACCTCTGTGAAGTTGGAGAAGGGTACACTTTAAAAGACTTGAATGACTGTTGAATCAGTTTGGGCGGTTGCAGTGGAATAAAACAGAGCTTTATCAGTGTAGCCTTGGAATAGATCTTGAGATAATGAACAGATTGATTACTGTAATATGATCAGAAGTAACAGCTTAGCTTTTAAAATAGATGCTAACGTCAGACCATCATGTGATTGAGATTTATATATATATATATATATATATATATATATATATATATATATATATATATATATATATATATATATATATACTGCTTCTACTCTGATGCATTATGAGCATCAACAATTTACTTAAAGCTTCCACTAGTGTTTTCTACTATTATAACAACCTTGACTTGCATAAAGAAGGAAAGATATTGAGTGAAATAGCTCACATCACTTGATTTTCAAGGTGTGGTATCCGAAGCATAATCAAAAGTACAGAGAAACATCATCTGTAATTGACAAACCCAGGACTGGAAGACCCAAAAAGCTGTCTAACAAGGATGAGCAATACTTGAAGATAATACCTTTAAGGAATAGAAAGAAGACAAGCGTTGAATTGACAAATGAACTGGGAGAAGGCACAGGTGTCGTTGTCCATCCATCAACAGTCCAAAGCACCTTTGACCATTGTTCCATAGTCCAATTTCTGTGTTCTATGCATATTTTAGCCTTTCAGTCTTGTTCCCCTTTCTTAACAGAGGTATTCTTACTGCAACACATCCTTTAAGTCCTGATTTCAAGAGTGACCTTCGTACTGTTGATTTGATGAACAACGACAACTGTGCAGTTCGGGTGACGCACACTTTGCGACTCGAATGAACTGAAGCAAGAATAATAAAGAAAAATGAAAAGAGAGAAAGTAAAAATAAACAACGTTTATTATGTGTGTTCTCTGTATTCAATCGTGTTAATTCTTCCTTATCTCTCTTTCTGTCTCTTGTCATTTCATTTATTTTAGGATTGAGACTGCTAAAATTGATACCAAAATAGTTCCTTCCAAATAAGTGCTTTTGACATTTCTGCTTTTGACTCTGGGCACAGATGGATACATACTGTATGTGGCCTA